>NC_056763.1:1837500-1902500 GCF_018687715.1 Carya illinoinensis
ATAGTTCATGGGTAAGTCCAGTGCAAGTTGTACCAAAGAATGGTGGAATCACGGTGGTGAAAAATGAAAATAATGAGTTCATTCCTACAAGAACGGTCACGGGATGGCGTGTATGCATGGATTATCGCAAGTTGAATAAAGCAACAAGGAAGGATCATTTTCCACTTCCATTCATTGATCAGATGTTGGATCGATTGGCTGGGTACTCCTACTATTGTTTTTTGGATGGTTATTCGGGGTATAATCAGATTGCTATAGCTCCTGAAGATCAAGAGAAAACTACATTCACATGCCCCTATGGAACATTTGCTTTTAGGAGGATGCCTTTTGGATTGTGCAACGCCCCTGCGACATTTCAACGATGCATGATGGTTATCTTTTCTGACATGGTGGAAGATATAATGGAAGTATTCATGGATGACTTTTCAGTTTTTGGTACATCTTTTGATCATTGTTTGCATAACTTAGCTCTTGTTTTGCAAAAATGTGAAGATAAAAATCTAGTCCTAAACTGGGAGAAGTGTCATTTCATGGTTCAAGAAGGGATCGTGCTGGGCCATAGAGTGTCATCCAAAGGAATTGAGGTGGATCGAGCCAAAATTACAACCATAGAGAAACTACCACCTCCAAAGAATGTGAAGGGAATTAGAAGTTTTTTGGGACATGCGGGATTTTATAGAAGATTTATCAAGGATTTTTCTAAACTCTCTAAACCTTTATGTAATCTTCTTGAGAAAAATTCTGCATTTGACTTTGATGTTGTTTGTTTGCAGGCCTTTAATGCACTCAAGGGGAAGCTAATTTCAACACTAATTGTGATTGTGCCTGATTGGAGTCAACCTTTTGAAGTTATGTGCGATGCAAGTGACTTTGCAATTGGAGCAGTGTTGGGGCAAAGGCGAGACAAGCTGTTTAGAGCCATCTATTATGCAAGCCGAACATTGAATGAAGCTCAGTTGAATTATACGACAACTGAGAATGAGATGCTTGCTGTGGTATTTGCTTGTGACAAATTTCGGTCTTACCTCATTGGGACAAAGGTGATAGTGTTCATTGATCATGCAGCACTTCGCTATTTGTTTGGCAAAAAGGATGCTAAGCCTAGGCTAATTCGTTGGATCCTCCTTCTTCAAGAATTTGATTTGGAGATTCGAGACAAGAAGGGAAGTGAAAATTTAGTGGCTGACCATCTCTCGGGGTTAGAGCAAGAGGAAGAAAGACCAGATTCAGTGGTCCAAGAGGCATTCCCTGATGAGCAGTTGTTTGCATGTGAGATCAAGCTTCCGTGGTATGCTGATATTGTTAATTATCTAGCTTGTAAAGTTTTACCACCTGATCTTACTTATCATCAACGTAAGAAATTTTTGCATGATGTGAATTATTATCTGTGGGATGAGCCTTTGTTGTTCAAAAGATGCCCTGATCAAATCATTAGAAGATGTGTGCCGGAAGAAGAGATGCAAGACATCCTCCATCATTGCCATTCATCATCATATGGAGGACACTTTGGAGCCACCCGTACAGCAGCTAAGGTACTTCAAAGTGGGTTCTTTTGGCCTTCCATTTTTCGTGATAGTTACACTTTGGTGAAAACTTGTGACCGGTGCCAACGTATGGGAAATATTTCAAGACGTCATGAGTTACCATTGAAAGGTATCTTAGAAGTTGAGTTGTTTGATGTTTGGGGAATAGATTTTATGGGGCCTTTTCCTCCTTTTGGTTTTGCTTATATCTTATTAGCAGTTGACTATGTGTCAAAATGGGTGGAAGCTATTGCTACAACAACAAATGATGCAAAGATAGTGCTCAAATTTCTGCACAAGAACATATTTACAAGATTTGGCACTCCACGAGCTATTATTAGTGATGAAGGGACTCACTTTTGCAACAAGTTGTTTGAGAATCTTCTTTCTAAATATGGTGTGAAGCACAAGATAGCACTTGCTTACCATCCTCAAACTAATGGTCAAGCTGAAATTTCAAATAGAGAGATCAAGAACATCCTTGAGAAGATAGTCAAAATCAATAGAAAGGATTGGGCGAAGAAGCTTGATGATGCTTTGTGGGCATACTGTACAGCCTTTAAAACACCCATCGGGATGTCTCCATACCGATTAGTATTTGGAAATGCATGTCATCTTCCTGTAGAGTTGGAGCATAGAGCTTCTTGGGCTGTAAAAAAGTTTAATTTTGATTTGAAGGCAGCAGGTGAAAAGCGACTTCTTCAATTGAATGAGATGGAAGAGTTCCGGAATGATGCATATGAAAATGCAAAGATCTATAAAGAAAAGACGAAGAAGTGGCATGACAAACAAATTCTCAGGCGAGAGTTTGCTCCAGGACAACAAGTTTTACTCTTCAATTCACGACTCAAACTCTTTCCAGGAAAGTTGAAATCAAGATGGACGGGTCCTTATACAATTCATGAAGTTTTCTCTTTTAGAGCAGTAGATTTGAAGGACAAGACTGGGAATATTTTCAGAGTTAATGGTCAGAGATTGAAGCACTACTATGGAGAGCAAATGGAGAGGAACTATGCATTTATTCCTCTTGGAGATCCTAATTGATGATCATTGAAAAGTCTGGCTGTAGACTTTAAAACAAGCGCTTATGAGAGGCAATCCATAGATCTATCTTTCTTTCTTTCATTTATTTTATTATCTTTATTTATTTAAGTTTTAATAAATTGGTTTTTGGTGCAGGATTATTTAGCAAGAATAAAGAGCTGAAAAATTCTAATCTACGGAAGATTCACCATGAAACCAGGGAACTTCTTTTATTTCTTCAATCCTTTTTACTTTTGTATTACAATGAGGACATTGTTTAGTTTAAGTTTGGGGGTGTAAACTCTTATAATCATTTGATCCTCTTGTTTTCTAAGTCTTGAGTTGTTGATGGGTTGTTTGATTCTCTTACCAAGCATGCATTGGAGTAAGATTGAATTCTCTATGACTCTGAAATTTGTGATTGAAGATGGTTTTGAGAAAAATTTTCAAAAATTTCTTTTATGTCAAGTGAAGTTTTGTGGGTACTTTGGTTTAAATCTTTGACCTTGAACACAATTGAGCACATAGTCGTTTTTCTCTTATTCCATTTTGCTTATGAAGAGAAGAAGTTGAATTAATTGAAAAATGGAGGTTCGATTTTGCTTTGCTCTAGAATCCGTTGATGGGTCCTTGAGGCGAAATCCTAGTTGAGACCAAATATCAGAGAAATGATCTAGGCATTTCTTTGGCATAACCAAAAAGCTTTCCCAGCCGTCCTAAATGTCATGCCATCATTACATGGTGTGTTTCCATAGTCAACCCCCTTGAGCCTTCATGAGCCTTTATTGATTCTTTGAACTACATAAACCATGTCCGCTCTAAGCCTGAAAAATAATGAATCTACCGTTGATAGTTTGATAAAATACTTTAGTGGAGAGTTACATTTAAAAGAGAAAATTGGTTTCATGATGAACCGTATTATGTTTGCTCTGTTTGATCAAAGAAAAAGAAGAAGAAGAAAGGAAGTGACTGAAAAAAAAAAAAAAAAAAAAAAAAAAAAAAAAAAAAAGAAAAAGAAAAGAAAAAAGAAAAGAAAAGAAAAAGAAGTCGCCAAGCGGAATGTAAATTACCTCAGATTTTGTTAAGGGAAGTGTTAGTATTACATCAGTGATTACAGCAATAATAATGCCACAAGTATGAGCATATTGCCAAGAAAGAGCTATGATTTGAATCATGTGAGTTTCTCTTTTAATGTTCTTTTCACTAAGTATTTTCCCAGTTTGATTTAATTTCTCATATCCAGTTCTTTCTTAACCCTCACCCTGTGGCCTATCATTACAACCTTATTAAAGACCTTTTGATCTCTGATTTTGGTGTTGAATACATTAGTGGAGAGGATTTCTGAAAATTGGACTTATGGGGTTAAGTTTTAAGAGAATTCTTCTGATTTTGGTTGTTCTACTTTTATCTGAGTTTGCAGGTGGTTTGAGGTTAAATTGACTATATCACACACACACTCAAGGTCTTAGCTTTAGGTTGAAGTAAACGCCTAACTCTTGCTTGACAAATTGCAAAATTTTTTATTGATTTTCCTGCCATCTTTGATGTTAAAAGAGTAAGATACTAGAGATGAAATCTAAATTCATAAAAGTTTGGTGAGTGATGATACTTCTCTTTCGGGTTGAATCGATATTGCCTAAACTATCATTTGCTTTTCTTTTTTGTCTGAGGACAAACAAAGTTGTAAGTTTGGGAGTATTTGATGACTTGCAAAATTTCATATTGCAGATTTTACAAGTTTGCTCGAGCGAATTCAGGCAGATTCAAACGCTCGACTGCCGCTCGAGCGGGTTGCTGAAAAACAAAGATCGCTCAAGCGGAGACATTGGCCGCTCGAGCGAAATCAGGCAGAGTCGAACGCTCGATGCGCGCTCGACACCCCGCTCGAGCGAACATCGTATTTTGACAGATTTTAGGTTTTCCGCCGTGAGACCATATAAAAGCAATTTTTCACTCTAGAGCCGCGAGTTTTGACTGGAGAACACTTCTTGGGAGAGAAAAACATAGCTAGAGGGATTCAAATCATCTGTTTTTGGAGAGGGAATTTCAATTATTACACGTATGTTGGAATCATACACGAGCACGAACGGGAGAAAAGCGTTGAATCGTTCCCTTGAGCTTTTGACGACGAGTTGCGGCTGCAAGGAGGATTTTTCAGTGTTTATTTTCTTCCCATCTTCTCAGAACAATTATGGTGAATTCGTTTATGTTGAATTCCATTTCTAGCATGAGCTAAATTTTCTTCATTCTAGGAAAACGATGTAACCTATTCCCAAACTATGCTTGATTATCTATGCTAATTTAATGCAATTCTCTCTTTGTTTATCTGATTTATTCTGAATTTATTACTTCTAATTAACTGGCCATTGATTAGATGATAAGTAATCTTGTGATTTGCTATCGAAAGAGGGAATCATAGGGTAGATCTTGGATATTTCAGCATAGGTAAGTATAGAGATCGAAAGACTTGTATGAACCTATGTAGTAATTAAATCATTGGTCTTATTGCGTTCTTGATTATTGAATTTGCATATTCTTGTGTGAATTGATAACCAAGAGTCAATTCCAATTGACTATCGAAAGAGGCTTTTGGATGAATTAGAGATTTGCTGATAGACAAAAGAGATTTAAATTAAATTAGCTGGATAAGAAAAGCATAGTGAAGAAGTAGGTGAAATCGATTTCTTAGAAGTTTTCTTCCCATTAATTTGATCGTCGAACGTTAGTGTTATTTCCTTTGCATATTTTTCTTTGAGTTGATCTAGTTTAGATTGCAACTACAAAAATCTTAGTGATTCCTCTAGATAAAATCAAGTTTAGTATAATTTTGGTATTTGGCAAACGTAAGGTACTAATCCCTGAGGACGATACTCTTCTTATTACTTTACTATAAAACTACGATACTGTGCACTTGCAGTTTTGCACCGGTCAGCTCCTCCAATTGAGATCTTCTATACGAAAATAATATGGAACCCTTTAATTGCTCCTTATTCTCAGGAAGAGAACTTTCCAAAACAGCTTCTTTCTTTCTACCATCCCCCTGTGATTGAGCCTACTCTTCCGATTGACTTGAGTCCTTGCCAACCTTAGCTTTGTTTCCTTTTACAACTTCATCTTCAACCTATGGATCTGAGGTTCAAGAACTTGACTGTTCCTTCCCAGTATTGCTTGGATATTGGTTCTTAGACACTGCCTTATGAGTAGGGGCTTGAAGCCATGCACCATATTGTCTATGCATGGATCTTCCACTAGAGACTTGATCACAGCCATTTGCACCATGTTTAATAGTACCACACCTAAAACAAAAATTTGGTAATCTTTCATATCTAAAAGATACCCAAAACTTACTGTCTTGCAAGTTATGGAGAATTCCTTGCATAAGAGGCTTAGTAATGTCAATAACAACTTTTACTCTGAGGTAAGGGCCCCATCTAATCCTATTCTCATCCGTGTCCACCCTCTCAACTACACCCACCTTACTCCTATTTGTTCCTCAACCTCCCTTGTCATTCCTCCAATGTGGAGTTAATTGGCTCCAATGTAAAAGATAAATCTCTTGGTGCAACAAACCCATTGAAATTATTCAGACAAAGTAAATTATGATCAAAGGTCCAAGATTTACCTTTTTTTACTTTCTGAATGTTTTGGTCGTATTGAAACTCAATGATGAATAAGTTTTCACCAACTTACTTGAACTAGATTCTCCCCTTTGGCTTCCATACCGTCTGTATGGTTGTCTTAAAGGCTTCAATGCTGATATTCTTGTCAGCCACAACGAAACCAATGAGACAAAGTTTCCCACGTCTATGTGTCAGACTCTCCTTTTTTATGTCAACCTCTAGCGTAGTCTGTTCTTCTCAATTAGCCGTAGATCAACCCACTTCTCTATAATCTCACCTTCCATTTGCACTAGCACCAGCACCACCTTTGAGGCATAAAGGAATGAGAAATGAGGAAGAAATGAAGTAGAAAAAGAAAACCACACTCCTCAGCGTAAGCTAGGAGACTGTATAAGCTGAAGCCCCCATGAATCTACACACCTTAAAACTATATCTAGTATTACTCATACATTTTCCCTTGTTTTCTTTTATGTATTTGTACTTTAATGCAACAGATGAGTCATCATTATAAAGTTGAAGTTTTTTAATGTGAAATAGGGAAGCAAATGAAAAACAATGTCATTTTATGTGATGAAACGATGTGTTTCACTAAAGAAAAAAATGCATCGTGAGACGTAGGGGTGTTCAAACGTATAATGTCGAAGTTTTTTAATGTGAAATAGGGAAGCAAATGAAAAACAACGTCATTTTATGTGATGAAACGATGTGTTTCACTAAAGAAAAAAACGCATCGTGAGACATATGGGTGTTCAAACGAGTACCGGACCGGATATTCGGATATATCCTACCCGAAACCCGGATCTAAAATCCAGAGCAGATTCCGGACCAGATTAGCCCGGGTTTTAATCCGGGCCGAAACTCGGATAAATCCAGGTTTTTACAACCCGAAAATCCGGGTTCCGGAATGATCCCATTTTTTTTTTTAACAAAAATATATATTACTAAATTTTTTCAAGAAAAAAGATAATGTTGAAAACTTGAAAGGCATAATTTGTTTTTTTTCTTTTTTTAGCCTATATTCTACAACAATTTTTTCAAGAAAAAATATTGAAAAGCATAATTTCTTTTAATATATAAAGCCAAAATATAATTAAATTTTGTTCAATTCATGTTGTCCATAATAATAAAATATATCAAAATGGAAAACTAAATTTTATGTAAAAAATAACTAAAGTTAGAAACAAAAATTTATCATGCATGATGAATCTAAAGAAAAGAAATTCAATATTTATCATGTAAAATGCATGCAACACATAATGTAATTAACTACTTATTACATCATTTGGTATTTATATATTATATTATAAAATACAAAATTACAATATATAAAAATTACATATGTAATAGTCCTGTTTTACTGCAGGACACATGAAAATTACATATCTATGGTCTTTTTGCAAGCTATAGTAATTTCCCATAGCACACCTGCATGTCCATTCAAAAGGAAATCAATGTCAACAAATAATACAATAAAAATATTCCAAGCTGCAAATAATGTCAACAAATTATATAATAAGCAAATAGATCAACCTTAGTCTATACGACTAGAAGCAAATAAGCACACTAATTGCATTTTCAAATCGTTAACAAGAGGGATGAAGTCTGGCCATAGTCACCGAGGGCTAAATGTGACAAACCAACATTCTTTTAATTTAGGATAAATTACAAAAGCTTTCACCTCCAAACTACCCAGAGCATTTGAAACCTTCTCTCATCAACACAAGAATGATGAGTTGGTTTGTTCCATTTGCCATCTCAAATCACACAAGCTTTTGTGAGCTACTAGGGATTGAGGTTTCCAACCAAACTCAGGTAAGGTTAGATTAGGCTTGAGAGTTTACTAAGTCAGCTTAGAATAATAACTTATTTATATTTACAACTAGTAGTGAATAAATGGGTATTTCAATATCTTAAAACATCAAAACTAGACAATTATGTTGGCAAGATGCCACCAATTATAGGAATCTTTATCTACCAAACAAAAAGCAACAGAAAGAAACTATATCAAAACAAGATGCAGAGCATTGCCATATAGCAGAAAAAACAAAAATAAAAATCTCATACAAACACTATCTTCTTTAGATAAAGTATAGAAGAAACAAAATACTAGAAACAGAATAATCAAAACAGAAAGGCTCAAAAAAAAAAAACCATGTTTAACAGAAAGGAGCAGATCTAGCAAAATAACAACATATACTTTATACCCGGCATTGATCATAGAACAAAACAGACCCAGAATTCAACTATGAGACGTTATAATAACATGGGCCCAAAATTTGCCTGAAGTTTTTGCCTTAGTACGAGTTCATTACAGATTCACATGGTCACTGGCTATAGGATTTGAAAACCAGCAAACTACAAACTCACAAATCCAAATCTAACGCATAAAAATATTCCTCATAGATTCTTCTATTCAAACATTATCATCAAAACATTTCCAAATCAACAAAAAGAGAACAAAATATATTCAACAGAGAGAAGAAAACAAACCCAAATTGGCTAGCGGCAATTTCTGTCGAAGGTGATGATCCAAACGTTCAGCGAGAGAGCAACAACGGTAGTCATGACACTAAAGTGGTCCGACGAGAGAAAACGATAGCAAAGGCATAATCTAGTGGCTAGGGCTTCCTCTTAGAAAGAGAGAGAGATTTTGGAGCTTCTAATCTGAAGAGTAAAACTCGCCTAGATCATCAAAAATACAAAAAAAATATGGTAGATCTGGCCAACCCAAAGACCATTTACGCACTAACAACGTGTTGAAGGAGCCGATCCGACGCACAGCCATGACTACGAAAAAGGCAACCCGGAACTGAGCAGAGCCCCAGAGTGAGATCGAGTGACGGCGACAACATGGAAGAGAAGTCGATCGGTGCTGCAGCTGCTGCTCTTGCTTGGACTTAGAAGAGAGAGGGAAGTTAGATAGAGAAGAAGCGGCTTACGAGAGAGAGAGAGAGAGAGAGAGAGAGAGAGAGAGAGAGAGAGAGAGAGAGAGGTAGGGTTGAAGTTAACCGGGTTGTTTTATATATATATATAACCCGGGTACCAGGTTTTAAACCTGGAATCCAGATTTCATAACCGTATCCGGACCAGATTGGTCCGGATTTTGTAATGCAGGTTTCGGCCCGGATCAAATCTGAGCCGAAAGCTTGAACCAAAATCCGGTTATCCAGGTTCCAGACCAAGCCGAAATTGAACACCCCTAGTAAGACGCATCATTTTGGAATACGTCCATCCCCTTCCCCCTTCCCCATCATTTTGGCATACATCCATCGTGATGAAACGAGACGGTCGTCCCCTTCCTCAGCTTAAAGCCGTGGTCCCCTTCCTCATCTCGATGTCAGCCCCTTTCCAAATCTCTCTCTATTAGAAATTGATTTATCAAATCGTACCCGGTTGCTTGTATATGTTTTTTTTTTATTATTATTGAAGAATTATTTAATTTACACGATATATCTATTGGCTTATATGTTGATATTAGGTATCGATTGCTCTGTATTTTTTTTTCCGGTTCTCGTTATTGTTGTTATATGTAGTTGCTGCTTCTATTAGGTTTAATTGTTGCTTCTTTTTTGGTTTCTAGTCTGTTTCTTTGCATTCGTTGGGACCTTGGGTTTATGGCTGCACAATCGATTTATAAGATCGCATGGAGAAAAAGAAACTAAAAGAAAGGTAAGTAATTAGTTTGCTCGGTTTATGGTTATGCAATCAATGTCAGCCCTTTCCTCAGCAAGCAAGGGATCTGTGTTGTGAAACGTGCGGCAATTATTGATAAATTATACGGAATGACCAAATGGAAGTGGGGGGAGTGAAAAGACGACAACTAGATGGTGGGTTTTTATTTTGGCCACGAAGTATTTGGTTCTAGGCTCCTGGGAAAGGCTGACTCGGAAAGGCTCATTCACTTGTTTTCTAAACTCTTAAGTATGCTAGAAATGGAGGAAAAGAAATAAAACTGTTATCATTCAAAATGTTGCAGTCCAGAAATGAAGAAAAAATCAAACCTTTTCCCATCGGACAGGGAAGAAGTCTATGCACAAGGAAGCTGACGATAGTGGCAGAGGCCGACGGTGGTGGAGGACTCGACTACTGGTACTCCGTCGGATAAGGATTGAAGAGACGAGGGAAGAAAATTTTTCAGTAGATTTCAGGGAGAGAATTCGCAATTTATACATCAGTGGCATTATTGTAATTCAAAGAAATGTTAAAGACAAAAATGTCCAGATATGCTTGGACAGTCCTGGGGACCGTACGTAGGTAGACGGACTCTTCCTGATGAGGTTCAGGTTCGGTTTGGAATGAGATTTGTGAAACACGTTTTGACTCTTCAGATATCTTCGTCAGCCCCAACCAAACCAATACCACTTCCTTTTGTTTTCTTTCTTTCTTCCTTTCAAAATCCACGCACCACCAAATCAGATAAACCAAAATAAAACGAGAATAAATTCCATCCTTGAGTAGAGCCTCTTCTGATCTTCAACTCCGGCTGCGGAAGGTTCATTTTATCTTCATATTTCTCTGGTTTTTTTTTTTTTTTTACTTTAATATTTTATTTTCGTTTTCGCTGTATTGAAGTTTGATTGGATTTATAGTCTACGAATTTGGAAGGTGTGATTTGATAAAGCACGTTTCCGGTTGCGGGGCTGGGACACCTTCGAATCGATCGGTCGGAGGAGCGTCAGAGAAATTCAAACTACAGATGCCGGTGGAGGACCTGCTCGACATCAAGTTCAGGCTCTTCGATGGCTCCGATTTGGGCCCTTTTCGATACTCCTCGGCCTCCACCGTCGATATGCTTAAGCAGAGGGTCGTCTCTGATTGGCCCAGAGGTTGGTCCCTCTGCTCATCTATTAACCCCGGCTTCTTATTTTATGATTCCCTATTCGGTTTCTCAATCTTTTATAGTATTTGACTCTCTCTCTCTCTCTCTCTCTCTCTCTCTCTCTCTCTCTCTCTCTCTCTCTCTCTCTCTCTCTCTCTCTCTCTCTCTCTCTCTCTCTCGATTGATTAGTAATTTATTAAATTCACATTTATTTACTTGTTTTTCTTTTATTTCTTATCAATTTTTCCAATTTGTTCTATGCATGATCATTTTGTAGACATTCAAACGTGAAGAATTTAAAACCGGCATTAAAGGTTGCTTGTTGGTTAGCGGCTTTTTGGTTATTTTGTGGGCATTTGGCCGCGTTTCTATTTGATTCTATTTTTTCGTGGAATCGAACCCGGAAGCATTCTATGGGAGATTTATAAGTTTTAAATAACTAAGACGTTTACAGTTCTTTTGAAATTTTGTATGAGTCTTTTTGGACCAATGTTCCTTCAGTAAATTCTTTGATATTTGTCTTAAATACACTGATAAAAGCTAGATTGATTCAGGTGACAATGGGGAATGTCTTTCATCCGGGCTTGTATTTTGATTTTTCTTAAATGCTTTTCCTATCCATAGGTAAAACAATCGTACCAAAGGCAGCGAATGAAGTGAAACTAATCAGTTCTGGTAAAATCTTGGAAAACAATAAGACCGTTGGTCAGTGTAGAATGCCTTTTGGTGACAGTGGCGGAGGTGTTGTAATAATGCATGTTGTCGTACAGCCATCTCTTTCAAAGACTAAAACAGGTGATTCGCATCTTAAATTAAAGTTATGAATGTTTCAAAGGTTACAAAGACGTTTTTCCTCCTTCATACCATGGCTTCAACATTTAGCTTGAAATCGGTCTATGAACTTGCTTCTGATAGTGGATAATGTTTTCAGTTCCGACTTGAACTCCATTAAATGCAACTTCACTGCTCGATTTGCTTTTACACATTGTTGCCCTATCCTCTAGTTGGTTACTTGCAAATGTCTTGTATGAACCCACATGATTTCTATCTGGTTATGCTTTTTATCATCCTAGGGAAGAATGTTTTGTTTGTTTTTATAAGTAAGAATTTATTGATTCAGAATGCATTGCCAAATCTACTGGATGTACACAAGAGAAAACATATAGCTAGTAAGAAGAAGTAGATACAAGGAAATCATGAACATTAAGCACATTGAAATCTAAAGCTATTTCCCAGAAATACAGTGTGTTGAAAAAGTATCTTCTGAGTTGCTCTATTGAGCATTCCTTATCATTGAAATTCCAATCGTTTCTTTCCCTCAACCACAAAAGGCAGATTGGGACCATCTTCCATATTACTACAATCTGCAGGATACCATGAAGACTTCTCCAGCTGGCAAGAAGATCTGCCACCCTACTAGGCATAACCCATACCAATCCAACTCTGCCAAAAATGTCATCCCAGAGGGCCCTGGAAACCTCAATGATGCAGCAAGTGGTCTACTGTTTCACCAATTTTCCTACTCAGACAACACCAGTTTATCACTATAATTCGGTATTTCCATTGGTTGTCCATGGTCATGTATCTTCCCTAACGCCGCTATCCATACAGAAAGCAGTCTTTAAAGGCGCCTAACTCTTCCAAATGTTCCTTAAAGGGAAATGATTACTCTCCTAATCAGTGATGACCCTATAGAATGAACTGACAGAGAATTTCCCTCTTTTAGAGGGACTCCATGACATCATATCTGCTTCTTGAATCCTTGTTTTGGTAGAGTACATTAACTTGAAGAATTAGATTACCCCAACTTCCCAATCATGTGCCCCGCTCTAAGGAATCGAACATTCCACTGAATAGAACCTCCCAAAATTTCCAATAACTCAGCCACCGATGCCTCCAGTCTGCTCTCAATCATATATATGGTAGGGAAAGTGTTCTTAACAGCTCTATCACTGCACCAAGTGTTATCCCAAAAACTGATCGTAGAACCATCACCCACCATGAATCTGATGTGTTTGGGAAAAAATCCCTAAACCCTTCTGTTTTTCCACAGGTCCACACCATAAGCACCTTTTACCTCCAAAGAGCACAATCCCCCCAATTACCACCATATTTGGAAGTTATCACCACCTTCCACAATGCCTCCCCCCTCTTGATGATAATGCCATAGCGATTTTCTAAGGAAAGCCCGGTTCAACATCTTTAGATTTTGGATCCCCTACCCACCATATGAGATTGGGCAGCATACCTTATTTTAACCCCCCCCCCCCCCCCCCCCCCCCCCCCCCCCAAAAAAAAAAAAAAAAGCCTCCCTCTCCTACCCCATTTCTTGTTACATTTGCCTATTTACTCTCATTGGATAGGGCACCTATTCCTCAGCTTCATGATTGTCCACATCTTGGTCAGCCATGAAGATTGACAGTTGTCAGTATCCTATGTTGATTTTTCTTAGGATTGACAGCTATAAATGTGAACATGGTCAAGCAAGGCTGGATGAATCTTTTTCATTAAACCATGTGCTGTGTCTAGTTCTATCAGTGCTACCATTTATTAGATTTTTATAGTTAATGTCAATATGATGGCTCGTAAACCTTCTTTTCTTATAAGCAAATAAAAGAAGTAAAAAACCTCAAAATTTGAAGTTTGGCAGCTTAAAATGCATTGAACCGGAACTATTATGGGGACATTGACTGAGTCAACTTTATGGCATGCATGATTTGTTTTGGCCCAAAGAATTTGATTGTGGTTGGTGGAAGCTGCTTAGTTTGACATTGCATAATGCTTTTGTGTGGACAGAAAAGAAGATTGATGATTCACCTAGGAAAATTGTCTGCTCGTGTTCCATCTTGTGAAAGAAACTGTGATATAGTCGAACTGTCGAAGGGTTTACCCTGGTTTCCAAGCTTTAGCTGCAGAAGCATAATGTGTCTGTTGCAGCGCTCCTCAGTACAACTTCATATTCTCGATGAAATGTAATTATGAAAACAATTTCTGTTGTTGATGACCTTAAAGTTCTTTTTCTATCAAAGGGTTGACAGCATCCAGTGGCCTTTGATTTCTACAACCATGAATTAAGCACCTTTTTTTTTTCTTTTTTCTTTTTTTCTTTTCTCTTTTTTTAATTTTTTGGTCATTTCTACAACAAAGGTGTATACATCTGTCTGTGTAAAGACGAAATCTGCAACGAAATTTCAATGAGAATTGAGAATGCACGTCTGATTATTCTGGATTCTTTAGAGGCTGGGTTTGATTCTATTATTGGTTACTAATTTAAGAATGGGAAGTTAAAAACTTAAAAAGTATCTTTATTTATTTCCCCTTACGGTGTTTTTGCAATAATAAAAACAGGGGCAATGATAGGCTTATTCCTCTTACCATTTACTATTATCTTTATTTATTTTAAATTTTTTTATTATTTATTTAATTTAATGGTTAAGGAATTGATTATTAGTAAAGTATATTTTTTTTAATTTTTTCTTCATGATTAAAGATGTTAAAAAAATACTTAAAATAAAATAATAAAGAAAATAAAAGTTTCAAATTTTCAAATACATTATACGGTAGTAGGTAGTAGGAAGTATATCATCATCCAACAAACAAATTTGGTATAATTAAATCAGTTACAAACACGAAACATGAATATTGTGATGAGTTTAACTTCAAAGAGGATCGGGTGCTTATTCACGTTTTACACCATCCAATTACAAGCCGACACATAGGTGATTTACGTAAGAATAAGTAGGTGCGATGGCTATGAATCATTTCTCCCTTCTACCCTTTCTCTTTGACAGTCTCCTCTCCTCTCTCCCTTTTCTCTTTCGACGGAACCCTCCATTTTCTCTCTCCCTATATTGCAGCCATACATGAATTATAATAAGCAACAAAATCGCCTTTAAGCAACAAAGACACTCAAAAAATTCATCCAATCAAAACCTCTTAAGCAATAAATTCACACATCCAGCCCCTAAAATACACCCAGTCAACTACTTATAGACTAACAACTATATCCAATCAACTACTTAATAGAGCAACAAATACATCCAACCCCAAAAATATACTATAAACATCAAATATTAACCTTAGTTACAGAGTAACTCGCCGGCCAACGGAGATCAAGTGACTGAGTGGTGAGAAAGAGTTGAGATACTTGAGTGAGAGACAGAGGGAGGGGCCTGAGAATCGAACCTTCGGAGGAGAGGGAGAGAGGGGGGTTGGGGGAGAGGAAGATGATGAAATTAATTGTGATTCTCTACGTGCAATTATATTCTTTAATTTGGTAGAATCCTTACGTGTTATGTAATTTTCAGTGGGTGTAAAACAAAGAAACTCACACATTCAGCTCCTAGCGCCTCCCTATTGTGATCCCAGCAAGCTCTGTAGATTCTTTAATATCATTTCATTTATATTTCATTAAGTAAGATATGATACATTTATTATTATTAAATGATCATTTATTATGTCTTTTTATTATTAAATAATGATAAATACATAATATTATATATAATAAGATACAAGTGAGATAATGGTATGGTATATGACATTACTCCCCTCAAATAAGCTGTAATCCTATACCATGTGAAACTACTGTATATAAAGAAGATTGTTTACTCATAGATTTGTTTGAAATATCCAATCTTGGCGAGGTTACACGTCTTCAAAAAATTTCTGATGTAAAGGCTGGGAAACAAGCATTATGAGGAATATATATTTTTTTTTAACAATCAAGTAGACTTCATTAAAAAAGTAGAAAAAATAATATATGAAGAGAGGGTAAGATTTCTCAACAAACGCCCCAGAACAATAACAACAGTGCAAAAAGGTAAATAAAAAAAATAAAGAAAACAATTTTAGCGATTAATTTCTTAATTTTTACACAATGTCCTACCAAAAGGATGCTGTCTTAAAAGACGGTAATAAGACATTCGCAATAAATTGCAAATAGCTCCACTAAAAGTGGTGAGAGTGGAGGCTACACTGTTGTTTATTGTTTTGAGGTAATTTTTGAAGAGATTTCCTTTTTTCAAAATCACCGGTTAGGAAAAGCAAAAACTAGTAAAAAGTATCCCGAGGAATATACTTAGCTATGTTAGATACGCTTTTTTAGTGTACAAATGGAGTTTATTTCTTTCAGAGTTGTCCAATTTTTTCAAACAAAATGAGTGAAATTTGGATATCTTAAAATTATTAATCTAGATATGAGGTTTACAGAAAATACCTAATTTAAATTCTCGCGGTAATAGATTGATAATATTCACAAAATGGCTTTATGAATGTATAAAACAAATAATTGAGATTCTCTACATGCAATTCGATTCAGGCCTTCGAAGGAGAGAGAGGACAGGGGGATAAAGATGATGAAATTAATTAAGATTCTCTACATGCAATTCAATTCTTCAATTTGGTAGAATCTTTACATGTTATGTGATTATTTGTGGGTGTAAAAAAAGAAACTCACCCATCCAGCTACTAGCGCCTCCTATTGTGATCCCAGCAAGCTCTGTAGATTTTTAAATAGAAAATTTTATACATTATATTATCATCTCACTTGCATCTCATTAAATAAGATATGACATATTTATCACCATTAAATAATTATTTATTATATATTTTTTTATCATTAAATAGTAATAAATACGTCACATCATATATAATAAAATGGTGGTATGGTATATAATATTACTCGTATCAATCTTGACGAGATTTTGCTCATAGGTTTGTTTGAAATATCCAACCTTGACGAGGTTACACGTCTTCAAAAAATTTCTTATGTAAAGGCTGGAAAACAAGCATTCCGAGGAATATACTCAGTAATGTTAGATACACTTTTTTAGTGTACAAATGGAGTTTATTTTTTTCAGAATTGTCCAATTTTTTCAAATGAAATGGGTGAAATTTGGATATCTTAAAATTATTAATCAAGATATGAGGTTTTCATAAAATGACATCCTGATATTAGATTTATTCTACTTTTATCACTCGGATTATCTTATTTTTTTAAAAGAAAAAATAAATATTGATAATCAATGTCACTCCATTATAGTGGGATAAAAATAGAATATGAGTGTGATGTATATAGTTTTTTTGTACAAAAAATAGGGAAAATGTTATGAGTATTAATGTTAAATACTCTACTCAATATCTTACTTCCATTCCGCTATATAAATTAAGACATTTTTATCATCTTTTGATCTTCTTTTTTTTTTTTTTTTTCATAAAGGGATTCTAAAGTTCATAGGCAATGTCACCTTACCAAAGTTAGATAATTAGACATGAGATCATGGTGGGTAGAGTTTTTCTAATGTTACATTCAGAATGATAAATTTGAAAAAAAGAAAAAGAACATGAACCACACTTCTGACAACTGGTTAAAGGATATTGTAGATAGGGGCGGGTCAATAGAGTTGGATGCCTGAGCATTGGCAATGGCTTATTTATTTTTATATTCATCTTTATATTTACATAATATCATTTTAAATTAGTCTACATTAGATTATGTATTTTCAAAATTTTACATAACTATAAATAGTGTTTATTCAAGTTTGAAGAATCACAATTCACTCTTCAAACATTATTTTACTATTTTTTCTCTCTCCTACCCATTAAAATCAATTTTGTGAAATTTATATTAATATGATTTTGATATATTAAGTTTATATTAAGTTAATGATACAAAATGCTTTTTTTAGTATATATTAATATTTATTGATAAAAGCAATCATTTTGATATATAAAATTAGTAATATTTAGATATATGGAATTTTTATTTTTGAGCACATTGTGTTAATTGTAAAATATATAAAAATAATAATTTTAAGAAAAAAATAAAAAAATAATAATATTTTTTTATTATTTGGTTCAAAAATATATAATCCAATGTGGGGGTTTTTCTTTATATGCAAAATTAATTTTCAAAAATTACGATTTTGAAGATGTATATAAAGAAACCAATGCTAGTGTACCAAAATCTCATAAATCATAAAGTTTTAAGTTTGAAATATTATTTTTAAGGTGAAAACAAAACAAAACAAAAAAAGAGAAAGTAAATAAAAAACTACATTAGATTGATACATTTGGAATTTAGTTGAGCTATAGTATAAAAATGAAATAACAAAATATGTGATGAATGATCGAAGAAAAAGGAATAAAAATATAAAAAATGGTTGACTGAGATCAAACTTTATAACTCCATAGAAATTAGGTCTGCTAAACCTCCCCCTCCCCCCAAAAAAACCAAAAAACCCCCCGATTGGTAGGGATCGAGTTTGGTTCCCAGTCCCACATGGACGGGTGACTCCACTTGGATGCCAAGTAGATGGATTGGTCATCGGGCTGTCCATCCACCTGTGGTCATTGATATTGAGGAGAGAGATATATATATATATATACACCTAAGGACTATGACAAAAGAGAGAGAGTCTAATTTCAGCAGTTATGGAAAGATATGTCTACAAGACTGGACAGTGAGGAGCTACAAATGACAGCAGTGAAGTTTCAGCTTCTATGGAAAAGGAGAAATGCTTTTGTCTTTAAGAACCAGTTCATGAGTCCTGAATCCATCTCAACACTGGCTCAGGCTGAAGTCTCAATGCTGAGGGAAGCTAATTCTATGGATAGTCGAGGGGTGGAAGGAGGGGATTCGGCTACAGTGGCTAGTAGGCATTGGAAAGCCCCTGAGTGGCCTGCTGTGAAGGTAAATTTTGATGCCGCTTTTGACAAGCTTCAGAAGAGGGGTGGAATTGGCATAGTAGTTAGAGATTGGGAAGGGAAACTAAAGGCATGCCTAACTTCCTCAAGGAAAAATGTGTTCACGGCAGCCCAAGCAGAAAAAACAGCTTTACAAAGGGCAGTGGACATGTGTATAGACATGAACCTGACCCAAGTTGAATTTGAAGGGGATGCTAAGGCAATCATAGAAGCTGTCAATTCAAGAGCTGAGGACCAGTCGTGGGGAGGCCAGGAAACAGATGATTTGCAGCAAGAAATGAGGCTTCATCCGGGTTGGAAGCTGTCTTTTGTTCACAGGTCAGCAAATGGAGCAGCACACAATGCTGCAAGGTTGGCTGTCGGGGATTCCAAAGAGAGGGTGTGGACTGAGAGTGGACCTTTAGTGGTCGTGAATTCTGTTTTGAATGATGTATCTAGTGCCTTTGCAAATTAATCAATGAAAGTAGGTTTTCTATCAAAAAAAAAAAAAAAAAAAGAGAGAGAGTCTGAGAGATTCAGTAGCAAGAGAGGAGACCGAGAGGCAAAAGAGAGAGTTGAGATACAGAGGTGTGCGCGTCGATGGTATGTTTTTATTTTATCCTAAAACAAAATGATGTCATTTAATTAATTTTTTTTAATATATGTAATATTTATATATCTATACCTAGTCGAGTTGGGTTAGTGTCCCACTCTGTACTTACTCAATTTTTTAGGGAGTTGGTGTCTGCCCGCAAGATGCGATTAGACCTTCCCATTCGGCCTAGACAGGGCCCAGATGGGCGAGGTGCGGGTACTCAGACTCCACTCTTAATAATAACTAGGGCTGAGAATCGGATGGTCTGGACCAGATCAACCGACCGGACCAGTCCGGACCAGACCGAATTCGGGCCGGTTCAGTTTGGTCCAATTTTTAAGGGGTCGAAAAGGTTTGGTCCGGTCCCAGTTCGGGAGCTTTTCACCCCAGACCGAACCGAATAGAAAATTAAAAAAAATTATTTATATATATTATTTATATAATAGTTATATATAATTAATTATATAATTATATATGGAATAAAAAAATATTAATAGTCTAATATAGACTATAGTTATACTTATACTAATATAGTTATACTAAATCACTATAATTAATACTTCAACAATAGCTATAGTGACCTATACTAATAGTCTACTATTAATACTAATATATTATTATATAATTTATATAGTTATACTAATCACTATAATTAATACTATGTATAGCTATATAGTATATTTATCACTTTAATTAATATAATTTAATTATCACTATACTTATATTAAATATATATATATATATATAAATCATTATAGTTAATACTTATATAGTTATACTAAAGTACTGATTTACCATAACTAATATTACTAATATATAGCTATATTAATGGTCTAATACCATTATAATTTATATAGTTATACTAATCATAATAAGTTAATAACTAAATCACTAGAAATATAACTATATATATTTAGTATGAATGTATTATTATATTATTTAATATATAACTATAATATATAGTACTCGTATATATTAATATATTATAAGAGTTATAGTATAAATATAATATATAAATTATAATATACTAAATCACCATAACAGTATAACTAATACTAATATATAGTTATACTAGTAGTCTACTATTATATAGTTATACTAATCATTATAATTAAAACTAATATATAGCTATACAATATACTTATATAGTTGTACTAATACTATTAATCTATTATATAGTCTAAGACTCAATTCTAATATAGGCTATATAGTTATAACTAATACTAATATTTATATTAATACTAATAATGTAGAATATAGTTATACTAACTGACTGATTCAACATAACTAATATTACTAATATAATATAGCCAAATTGAAATTACTAATAGTCTAATACTAATACAATTATATAGTTATACTAATCATAAATTCATAATAACTAAATCATTATAAGTCTATAACTATATATATTTAGTATCAATGTATTACTATAGTCTTTAATGTATAACTATTAACTATAATATATAGTACTAGTATAACTGATAAAAAATATATATATAGTACTAGTATATATATTAATGTATTAACATATTATAAAAGTTATAGTATAAATTATAATATATCATATATTTGTAAATTTATAATAATATTAGTATAGTTAGCTTAATATGTAATATGTTAGTATTAAATCACTATAACTACATAGAGTATTAGTAATAAGAGTATTACTATTATTTAATATAGTATTACATATAGTATTACTATCATTACATATAGTTATTAGTTATAGTATTAGTACTAGTATAGTTATTAGTACTAATAGACTAATAGTATTAGTTATTAGTATTACATATAGTTACATATATAATTATCACTATTACTATTATTACATATAGTATTATTTATAGTATTATTACTAATAGTATTAGTGTATTACTAATATATATATATAATAGTATACTATATATATATATTAAATATATCATAATATAATTACATAAGTATTAAACAAAATGTCATTAAAAAAAAAAAGTCAACCGTGGACTGACCGGACCGGACCGAACCGGTCCTGAGGAAGTTTGGTCTTGTATAGGGTGGGAAAACTCTGGATTGAATAGGTCTGGTCCGGTCCACAAAACTTCTCCGAACCGAACTAAACTCACACCTAAATTAATAATAATTTCCATTTTTCTTGTCAAGATGAACAGTTTGATAATTGATATTATCGAAACTATAAAATTATTGTGCGGTTTCACTATCTCAAATGTCATTAATTTCCTTCTTTTAGCTCTTGCTTACACTTTTACGTGTTCTGTTATATGTGGTGCACTGCCTCATTTTTATTTCTAGCTTTTGGACCCTTGCAAGTTTGTATTGATATTTTGAGGATCAGAAACTAGCCCAGTATAGATAAATTGGCCCTATACTCGGATTAGATATGTTATTGGCCCATAGAGTCGAGAATTCCGTTAAATGCCCATTGATTGTTGGGTTCATAGGATTTTAGTTAGGCCAAGAACTGATGATGAGAAGCTTGGGAAAGCCCACTTTATTTTGGTTAAGTGATGAGGCCAATTGGTATTTGGATCATAGAAATAATATTTATAATCATAGAAAGAACATATATCATGCTTTTCACTATAACAAAATAGGCATTTTCCCACGAGTTCTATTCCCACAATATATACTCATAAAGAATACTTATTTATTGTTACAAATTGTATTTGTAGAAAAAAAAAAAAAAAAAAACATGTTCTTTTGCCACAACTCATATCCCATGATTTCAAAATTGTGGGTAAAACTATCTTTTGAGTCGCCAAAAATGAAACTAATCTTTTTCCATTAAGTGCGTTCGACTGCAAAATATGTTCAGCCATATGTAATTTTTTGTGGTGAATATTTAATCATTTGCGGTGAAATTTCAATGTTACAAATAGTCAATGAAATGAAATTAGAGGGAAAGTTCAAATAAGTATAGAAAATGCCCATTTTTCTTTCTTTCTCCCACTATGCCTATCTGAACCCCCAACTCTCTCTCTCTCTCTCTCTCTCTCTCTCTCTCTCTCTCTCTCTCTCTCTCTCTCTCTCTCTCTCTCTCTCTCTCTCTCTCTCTCTCTCTCTCTCTCTCTCTCTCTCTCTCCCGATGCCTTTGCACCGCTGCAGTCCCTAGCCGTCATCGATAGTGGGTTCATATGCCTGTAAGTCTCCAACTAGCCATCGCACGGTAGCAGACTCTCTCTCTCTCTCAAAATTTCTTCCTTTGTTTCTCCCATCTCTCAGCCACCACCCACTACAAGCACACCAGGTACGACCAACCATCACCACACAACACCACAACCAAGCCATCATATTATATGATAAGTTTATTTATGATTTATTGATAAATATCATATTATGTTAAAATTTTTATTTAAGCATAAACCATCCTATTATATAATGCATTGAGTACATGACTACTTGCTTACATGACATATGCAAACTTCTCATCATTTGAACATGTTTTACAAATTTTCAAAACATTGCATGAAAATAAATTTTTGTCATGACCACAAAAGTTAGGGTGGTAAAATTACCCTAGTGGAAACCTTCTATCCACTTTTGAGTGTTTAAAAATAGACTGATAACCCATAAGTTGATGAAAAATAGTCAACGAGATTGGAATGGGTTCCTTTTAAGAGACGCCAAAGCGAAGTCAAATATTATGACACCTAAATTTGGTAGGTGTATATGTTTCTATAATGATGTTATGTTATGTTATCAATGTATTGAAAACAAGTCTACAGATAATATAATATCAACATGAGTATATTACGGTTACTAGCAGGTACTCACAGTGCATATAAGGAACTATGATGTTAACATACATTATAATGTTATTATTGATGATGATGTTTATTGTTGATGAAATGTCATGTTTTTTAAAGATGAATTGAAAAATGTTTTCTGTAAAAAAATGTGCATGAAAGTTTTTTTGAAAAATATTGAGGAATCTGGATGGGAGAAATATATTGCTTTTTGCATAAGCATGCATTTCATGTTTATCATTTATCATACATAATTTATCTTTGTACACATTTGTTGTTTAACTTACTGAGATTTCAAGTAAGTGTCACCCCTTATAGACCCACTATCATACCACTTGGAATTATAGAAGTTATGCCACAACCAGACAAGGATGGACCGAATGGAATTGTGGATCCAACTGATTAAGGAGGAGTTGGACCTCAACAAAAGATTAAACCTTATTTTGATGTTTATAGCTCTAACCATTCGTGCGTTAGAGCACTTGAAGCAGTTGAACTAGTCATGGAGACTTATTATCAAAAGTATTTGTATTAAATATATACTACCTTATGATTTGAACTCAAGATAGTCATTAATGAAATTGTGATGTTTTTAGTTTATTCTGGCATAAGTATTACTTAGTCACCCATTTTTTCACTACAATTATTGCATACTATTATTTGCATTTTAGGATGTATTGCATATTAATTGTCATAAACAGAAGTATATAATCTTATATTACATATCCCAACGCTCTAAGTCATCGTTCCATCTCAAGCAGAGGTTGGGGGCATTACATGATATTTGAAATTCACACGTTTAGATTTATTAATGATATAATTGATCGTATAAGTTGAGATTTTAAGAGATTTAGTCAATTCAATAGTGCATTTCAGGTTGCAGATGATTTTTTTTTTTACAAGTCCATGACATTATATGTAGTAGTTGCCTAATGAGTTTAATTGTATTGTGAAATAATGAACAATAGGTATATAGATGATTTGTTGAAATTTTGGTCATTTGGTACTCATTTAATTTGCAAGCTAATTTAGAACCCAGTACCAATTAAATTACTAGAGTCAAACAAAAATAATTGTAATGACAAATATAACAAATTTCATATATTTGCTACTGTATATTGCAATACAAATTATCTGGTCGAAATATACTTTTGTAACGACTTTTATTCATTGCAGCTTCACAAATTGAATGGAAATAATTCGTTGCAATAATATTTAGTACTTCTGTAATAAAAATGTTTCGTTACTAAAAAATATTTGCAAAGAGTGGACATTGTAGGAAATGTCAATTTGCAACAAATATATTTTGTTAATATAGTACAATTGGAACAAATGTAAATCATTGGAAAAAAAAAATTATTTGCAACAAATCCGTTCATTGTGGACTTGCATTTACAAGGAATAGACATTGTTGTAAAAGATATTTTTCCAACGAATTACATTTGTTGAGAAATTCTTTAACTTCATGTGAACTACATTTGCAACAATATGCATTCGTTGTAAATTTATTTATGCAACGAATAAGTCGTTGCAAGCGTAAAAAAGTAACAATTTAGCTTAGTTGCAAATGTGGAATATTGCAATGAATTGAATATGTTGCTACTATTCAATTGCAACGAAAAAAATGGTTGCAAGTTATAAATTTGTAACAAAATTGATTCGTTACAATATATTGGCAATGCATAAAAATCGTTGTAAACTTGTTTTATTACAGGATTACATTTGTAACGAATCAAGTTTGTTATTAATGTTGTTTTGCAATTAATATAAATCGTTGCTAATATATATTTGCAATGGTTTTTTAGATCCCCTCAATGGACATTAGCAACGAAAATATATATTTGCAATGGAGGATTCGTTGCTAAAAGTGCATATTTGCAACAAAAATAAAATTCATTGGAAAATGTCAAATGTCAATGCCGTAATTGTGAAAATAGGGCAACAAACAATTTTCGTTGCTAAGAGGTATTTGCAATGAAAAAATACTATTTACAAAAAAGTATTTTCGTTGCAAAAAGTCTTTTCTATTGTAGTGATATATATTTTTCGTCGGTTGTCACGCGCGGGTGCAATAACACACCAGATGAACACTTACAGCGACCACCAACGTACAAGTCACATTTCGGGACAATGTTTGTACGACGGCAATTCCGGACCTTATAAATGGGGATAATGTATAAATAGATGCGCCTACCAATTGGGAAAAAAAGATATTATCTTTTCATTGGGATGATGCATGTTAAAAGCAGTTCAGTTTTCACATTTGAATATTGACTTCTGCTATTCGTTCATCTCAAGGTTACCACTAAGATTATTCTCTTTTAAGACACCTCGTGATGGCTGTGTCAAGAGAGTCATTGTTGAATATTTATGGTAGCCGAGGATGATGGACATTGGGGCAGTATTTTAGAATGAGTTTTGTTATATACAATTAAAATTACGTATTAATCTGTATTTTAATATTAATTCTTTTATATTTTAAATTTAAATTAGTTCTGTTTTCAATAAAATCTACTTTTTGATTAATCATAATAAATTGGTGTATATATTAATATATAATTATACTTATAACTGGATTTTTCTTTTTAGAATTTTCATTTGTTTATTTACATGATGGTACGAAACGAAGGCCAATGAATAAAGAAAAACATGGTACGAAACAAAATTAAGGCCAGAAGATCACAACTCGCATCTAATTCCATATATGTGACTAAAATATCACTCCTGATCATATACAGACAATCAAGTATCCAACCCCAAAATATCAGTCATTATCAAACCAACCCAAATCCAGAAGATCAGGAACTTTCCTTTACAAGTTTGCTCAAACAACCGAAAATTAAGGAGAACTCAAACGTTTAAACCCCAACCAAAACCACAGAAGCAAAACTGGGTATCCGAGTGTATTCAGTATCATCAGCGGCTATTATATATGTAGTGAGTTTATGAGAGAAGGGAAAAAAAAAAAGCTCAAAAACTATATAGAATTACATGTACGTGAGTTAAACGCAAACAACTGTGGAGACAGAAAGTGGGTAGGGGAAGGTATTGGCATACTGGAAAGAGAGGATAGAGCCATAGAGCAAGGGCTTGCCGTCATTGACAAGGCAATCGTCGTAGCCAAGCCTCTTGAAGATGTTAGGGTTGATGAGGTGGGCAGAGCTGAACCATCCACAGCTCAAATGAATGCCGGAAATGTCGCAGCCTGTGAAGCAGACATTTATGATCTCTACGGTGTAGGTGGGAATGCCACTTGGGAGTGGGGCTGTGGGGCCTTGGCTCACTTCTATGTCGTCCTTGCTACACCTTTCCCCCCACATCCGGTTCGTTTCCTCCATTCCTGCTGCTGCTGCTGCAAAAGTTAGCAAGCAGGGCCAGGGTTACTTAGGTTTGCATGCACTAAGGTGTGTGCCCGTGTGTCGTACACACTACACGTAAATTTAGGATCAGAATGATCA
The DNA here is from genome assembly GCF_018687715.1 of Carya illinoinensis. NCBI lineage: Eukaryota > Viridiplantae > Streptophyta > Magnoliopsida > Fagales > Juglandaceae > Carya > Carya illinoinensis. Next base: position 1,863,968 of record NC_056763.1, read on the forward strand.
TTCTATTGGCAATAATTCTTACGTGTAATAATAAAAGCTTTATATATATATATATAAATCTTCAAATTTTAAATTTTAAATTTCTGAGTTTTTAATCTATCAATGATTGACATGCGAATGAGTGAATTTTTTTAAAATATATTTAGTATTTTTTTAAAAGTAATTATTAATGGTCATTAAACACATAATTGTTGTTCGAATATCCGTGTTGTAAAAAGATTCTTAAAATTAAGACACTTGAATGCACCAGCACCTAAATAAAATAAAATCAAGGCAAAAACATTAAGAACGTGAACACCCAACAACCCGACCAATAGGATATGTATATCGTCCACAGACAAAATACACTTTTTTGGAGATGATTCACAGGAATTATGGCATGAAAATTAAATGAAGGTAGACACAAAAGTGGCCCAGAAGTCTAGTAGTGGGAGTAGGGTACGAATCATTATTTTATTATTATTTTTTAATTGAAAATTCAACCGGGAGCTTTAAAAGCCAAGTCACAGGGTCACGAGCCACAAAAGATTGACAGCTAGTTGAAAGGAGGGTAGCTAATTTGAAAGAAAGCCTATCCCTAAGGCAACAATATCGATCGATTCGATCCTGCAATAAAGGAAAGAATCGAAGGGGTAGAAACGTCAAGTAATATTTCGGATCGTGTCAAAGGAGAGGAGATCTCCTTCCTCTAAACATGTCTGATATTTTGTTTCGAATACCATTCCCTCCATTAATACAGACAAAGGTGAGCATATTAGGAATTTAGCATGCATTAACACTAATCAAAACACAGGCGTGCACCTCTGACACCTTAGCCAGCATACGTACGCATCGTAGTGAACATAGCGGAGGGACGACCAAATTCGTAGGGATGGATCCTAGGCTCCTAGCATCTCTCTCTCTCTCTCTCTCTCGCGGCAACACCGATTACTTTTTTTTTTTTTGTTTTTTTGTTGAAAGAATAGAAAGCAACAAAATAGAATAAGAAAAGCATGAAGAAGAAGAAGAAGAACGGCGTACGTACGTCTCTCACCATCATGAAGAAGAAGCTTGCGATGCAGTGCAGTGAGCGTCGTGGAGTTTTCATTGTCCAAGAGGACCAAGGAGCTCCTCCTCACATCTGCCATTAACAATTAATACTTCAATGTATATATACACACACACACAACTTTAATCAAATTGTTTGTTTCTTTTTCGTTTGATAAAAAGCTAGCAGACAACAATTAAAGGACGAAATCGAAAGGAAAAGACGACAACAGACCAAAACAAAGAACAGAGTTCCTTGTATTGCGGAAAACAGAGATTGAGAGAAAAAAGGCCATGCAATAATAGATCAAGCACATAAGAAGATAAACAAACAACTGTAAAGAGTAATCGATGAATATATCAGTCATGTATAAGCTATTATACACAGAATATATATGTATGAACTAAGAGACCGGAGCACCTGAGAGAAGCAGAGGCGACATTAATACGACGAAATGGAAGAACAACAGCGTCGCTGCTAAAGCCAGTATAGTGAGGATTTTCGAGAACGACAAGGAGAAGGAAGGGTCTCTCATCCTTGGGGAAACGATAAAAGGAATATGGAAGACTCTGTTGGAAACACGAATCGGACAAACGTGAATAACGAACAAAAACAAAAAAAGAAACAGAGAGGTCGGCGAAGGATATACATAGCACCGGAAACCTACGGCACCAAAAATATATATATATATATATAATGACACCAAGGAAATTAAATGGACAAAAAATAAAAAATAAAAAAAAGAACGGTCCGGATTGGAGGTGGAGGATAACAATCACGGGGCTAGCTAGCTACCAATAGATAGACTCACTCTACAGTTGATAGCCCAACACCAGGTACGACCATTTGGAACCCCAACTAGCCTATTTAAAGTTATGCATATTTATTTATTTAAAAAAAATATTAAAGGAACTGTAAAATTACGATCAGATAAGACTTCCAAAGTAGAGAGAAGGATCGGGGATTTTCCAGGAAACTTAAGAAACATTAGAAAAATAAAATAAAAAAGAAAAAGTTGGCAGCGGGATTTTGGAACGAGGGGAGGGGTGGGAGAGAAGAGCAGGGTGGTAGAGAATGCAGAGAGCGAGGCCTTAGTGCAGCAGTTGTCGTGGGTGCATGCAAAAATGGCAGAACGGGTTTGTCCTGTAATCCCGAAATGACAAAACAGCAGTACATCCTACGTCACTGGATTTTAAAGCACAGTTAAACAGTATAAATATATAAAAATAACATAAATATTTTAATTAAAAAAACTATATAAAATAATGAATATTGCTAGGGCGCCGCACCACCAGTGACCCGTATGCAAAATTTATATTTTTAATTTTTTTCATATTTTTTTTTCATTATTTTCTAACACTTTTAAATAGTTTAAAAAAATATTAATATATTAATAATCACTTCCTTAATCAATAGTAAAAATAAATAAATAAATAAAAAATAAATATATAAACAATCAAAATAAATTGATAAAATAAAAAAATAAAATAACATTATTAAAAAATAATCTCATAAAATGATATATCTTAATATGATTCATAATATTATAAAGTTATTCTATTATAAAATAGATCTAATGGATTAAATGAAACTAAGTTAATTTATAAAATTATTTTTATATAATTTCTTTATGACTGTATTACTTTTTTATAAAAAATAAAAATTATTCATTATCTTTATATCACATATCATATATTATTTTATATTTTATTATTTTTTTACTTCTATATATATTATATGGATGATAAGTACTAAAACTTAATTAATTTAAGAATAAAATTATTACAATGTGTACAGGCACACGAGTATAGGCCCAGCTTTAAGCCTTGGTTTGGAATGGAAATCGGAAAATGAATTGTTTGAGTGGATGTGTCTGTATTCGCGTGGAATTAAGTAAATATATAAATAATAGCAGTATGTAACTTTGCTTGTTCAACATTAACAGTGTATGCACGTGGGGTTTTTTATTATTATTGTTATTATTTAAAAATAAAATGGGGAATGACTGATATGCTTCTCATCGTGCTATGATTACCTGTCTTCCATTTCATATTTTTCCAGTTCTCAGATTTGGCAGCGACCAATGGAATGGAATTATTACGTGGCATTGATTGACTTAAGTCTCTTTAAATGGTAAAAGTGTTCTATTTTATTTTATTTTATTATTATAAATTTTTTTAATTCTCATATAATATAATACGGAATTTAATTTTTTTAATTTTAAAATAATAATAATAATATTAAAAAATAATATTTTAAAAATATTTTATTTAATTTTTATCTAAAACTATCTCAATTTATCTCACTATTGAACCTCAATATCTTTGTTGACTTTGTATTTTTTTTATAAGATAGTTGTAGTCGTGATTGCATAAATACTATATATTGAATCCAAAATTTTAAGTTTCATGTGATTATAAATCTATACATGAATTTTGATGATAACAAATAAATTCAAAGAATAAAGGAGTTTCAAGCTCAAGTTGTCCACACAATGGAGTCGAGTACATCAAAGAACCAAGCATGAGCAAGAAGGAAACAAGTTCACATTAAAGTCATAGAATAATGTTGTAAATCTCTTAAAATTTGAAATTAGGATTAATGCTCAAAATTAATATTTTATCATAAAGCATTAAAATACATTTTCCATATGTGCATGAATATTTTTGAAAATTAAATTTAAAAATTTTTAAAGATGATTGATTGTCATCTTTTACATGTGCATGCCTTGATTAAAGGGTTGAACTTTGAAAATATTAAAGATGATTGATTGTCATCTTTTACATATGCATGCCTTGATTAAAGGGTTGAACTTTGAAAATATTAAAAATGATTGATTGTCATCTTTCATATGTGCATGTTTTATTTGAATATTTTCAAAAGTGATTGATGTTTTTTTAGATTTATACAAAAGGTAGATGATTTTGTTTGAAAATTTTGAAAAGTAAAGTGTGCTCTTTTTGTCATATACAAAAAATAAAAGATTAGATTTGAATTTTTTGAAAAGAAAAGTGTGCTCCTTTTGTCATATGCAAAAAGTAAAAGATTAGATTTGAATTTTTTGAAAATGAAAGTGTGCACATTTTGTCATATGTCAAAAATAAAAGATTAGGTTTGATTTTTTTTAAAAAAGTGAATGATGTTGTCTTTGACATGTGAATCTTTTTAAATTTGAATATGAAGTCTCATATGCTTATAAATAGATCATTTGAGAGCTTTACATTCACAACATCTAGAGCATACAACATTCATTCAAAGCTTTCATTCTCTCTTCTCTAAGCATTGAGCCTTAATCCTTATTCATTTTAAAAGATATAGTTTGCGCTGTATTGTTCTTATTTCACTCATTGAGAAGTGTTTTCTGATAACCTACCCACTATCAGCTTTTATATCAAAAAAAGGTGTGTGTAACCCTTGTGCATGTAGAAAGTATTCTACATGGAGAATAATTGAATCACCACGTGTAAGATGATTGCAAGTATAGAGGGTGTTCTACACGGATCCTTTGTAGCGGTGTTGTTCAAAGGTGTAATAGGTTTCTATCTCCACCTGAACGAGGTTGAATAATGAATTTGGGAATCTTCAAGGGGTAGCTTGAGGCGAGGACGTAGGCGTAGGGCCGAACCTCGTTAACATACTGAGTTTGCTTCTCTCTTATCCTTACTCTTTTTATTTATTGTTATTTCATATTTTGTTTATATTTTATATTATATATTTGATTTATAATTGTTATTTTTTTTAATATAACTCAATTCACCCCCCTCTTGTGTTAGTCATCTGGACAACAATTGGTATCAGAGCTAAGAGCTCTATTATAAGATTAACTATCTTTTGAGTTAAGATCTTATGGCTAATATTGCAGCTTCATTTGGTGAAGGTCAAACTAGCAGTCGGCCTTCACTCTTTTGTAGAGATAATTACCCATTCTAAAAAGTTAGAATGAGAATATTCTTACAGGCTTAAGGTTGAGAAATCTGGAAATATATTGTAAATGGACCTTATATTCTAACAAAAGTGGTTGATGGAGTAAAAGTCAAAAAGGAAGAAGAAGAGTTTGATCGTGAAGACGATATACTTTATACTTTGAATTTAACTATTATGAATTTATTATTTAATGCTCTCAATGGAAATGAATTTAATAGAATAATAACTTGTGATACGGCAAAAGAAATTTGGGATAACTTGGAAGTTACTTATAAAGGAACTTCGCAAGTCAAGAAATCAAAAATTTATATTCTTACCCATGAATATGAAATGTTTAAAATGAATGATGATGAATCTATTTCTAATATGCACACTCGTTTTACTAACATCATAAACAGCTTGATAGCTCTTGATAAAGTTTATTCCAAGGTGGAAATAGTAAGAAAAATTCTCAACTCTCTATCAAAACGCTAGGAATCAAAAGTGACAGCGATTCTTGAAGCTAGAGACCTCAAGAAGCTCGAAGTGAATGAACTCATCGGGTCACTTATCACCCATGAGTACACATTGAAAAGAGGAGAAGAAGAAGGAAAGCCAAAGAAGAGCTTGGCATTTAAAGCTGTTCCTCATGAAAGTGAAAGTGATGAAGATGAGGAAAATGAAGATAAAGATGAAGAAGTTGCGATGATAAGAAGAAGAATTCAGAGGTTCTTAAAGAAAAATAAAACTCCTCCGAGAAAATCCTTCAAAAAGTTTTCCAAGAAAGATTTAGGTAAAAATAACACTTTAATTTGTTATAAATACAATAAACCTGGTCATATCAAGCCAGATTGTCCTCTGCTAAAGAAAGATCGAAATAAGGGTAAGAAAGCAATGAAAGCTACATATGATGATAATTCAAGTAGCTCAGATAGTGAAGCAAGCAATGAAGAATCAGCAAATCTTTGTCTTATGGCTAAAGATGACATTGAGGTAACAAATCTTGATAATATTGAAGATCCTTCATATGAAGAATTGCAAAATGTTTTAGAAGAGATTTATGAGGAATTTGAAAAATTGGATATCAAATATACTGCTTTGAAAAAGAAAAATTCTTTTTTAACAAATGAAATTGATATTTTAAGAAAAGAAAGTATCATTTTGAAATATGAAAATCTTGAATTGAATAAGAAGAAAACCGATTTAGAAAATATTGTTGAAAACTTTACGAATAGAAAAAAAAATTTTGAAAAACTTCTTGGTAGTCAAAGATGTGTTTTTGATAAGGCAGGTTTGGGATATATGCCAAAACAAAAATACAAACCTTATAAAAATTTCTTTGATAATCCTTCTACATCAAAAATCAATAATCAAAATTCTTTTCATAAAAATAATTTTGTCAAAAAAAGATATTATTATAATCATTCAAGTTCTTCATATATGTCACATGCTATTTGCATTTTTTGTAATAGAAATGGTCATAATTATCATACTTGTCTTATTAGAAGAAATCATACAATGACTATTAGGGCCAGATGGGTACCTAAAAATCTTGTTTCTTCTAATACTAATAAATAAAGGACCCAAAGAACTTGGGTATCAAGAAAAATCATTTTAATTGTTTTTATAGGTATGCATGAAGTCATCCATAAGTAAAAACAAGTGGTTTTTAGATAGTGGATGTTCAAGACACATGACGGGAGACAAGACTAAGTTCTTTGATCTTAGATCTAAAGAAGAAGGACACGTGACATTTGGAGACAACTCGAAAGGGAAGATCGTGGGAATAGGTAAAATTGGTAATGAATCTTCTCTCATAATTGAAGATGTTCTACTTGTTGAAGGTCTAAAACATCATCTTTTGAGCATAAGTCAATTATGTGATAAAGGATTTACAGTTACTTTCAAAATGGATAAGTGCATTATTTTGAATGATCATGATTGTAATATTTGTTTTATTACTTTTAGAAACAATAATGTTTATACAATCGATTTTGAAGAAATTATCTCACAAGATACTATTTACTTTTCGACTCAAAATGAAACCAGTTGGCTATGATATAGAAGATTAGGTCATGCCAACATGAAACTTATTTCCAAACTTTCAAAAAATGATTTTCTGAGAGGTTTACCAAAAATAAATTTTCTTAAAGACAAAATTTGTGATGCATGCCAATTTGGTAAACAAACAAAAACTTTTTTTAAAATAAAGGAATATATTTCCACTACTAGACCATTGCAACTGATACACATGGATCTTTTTGGACCAAATAGAGTTGCAAGTCTAGGAGGAAAATATTATGCATTTGTTATTGTTGATGATTTCTCTAGATATATTTGGGTCATCTTTCTTGCTCATAAATATGAGGCACATAATGCATTTACCAAGTTATGCAAGAGAATTCAAAATGAAAAGGGTTATAATATTTCAAGTATCCGAAGTGATAGAGGAAAAGAGTTTGTTAATAAAAATATTGAAACATTTTGTGATGAAAATGATTTTGTGCATAATTTTTCTGCTCCTTGAACTCCTCAACAAAATGAGGTAGTAGAGAGGAAAAATAGATCTCTTCAAGAGATGGCAAGAACAATGCTCAATAAGAACAACTTGCCTAGTTATTTTTGGGTCGAATCGGTAAGTACTGCATGTTATGTTATAAATAGAGTTATGCTAAGGTCGAAATTAGATACAACCCCCTATGAGCTTTGGAATGAGAAAAAGCCCAACATTTGTTACTTTCATGTATTTGAATGCAAATGTTTTATTTTGAATGACAGGGATAATTTAGGCAAGTTTGATGCAAAATCTGATGAAGATATCTTTCTCGGGTATTCTACTAATAGTAAAGCTTATAGAGTATTCAATAAAAAGATTTTGACTGTACAAGAATCTATGCATGTAGTATTTAATGAATCTAATTCTCCACTCTCCAAGAAATCTATTGATGAAGAAACAGGAGGTATAAATAACACGGAAAGTCTCAATCTCAACAAAGAGAAAACAATAGAGGAAGTTCAACATGGAGCCATCAGGAAAGATCATCAAAATTTAATACAAGATGCAACCAAACAGTGGAAATTTATGAAAGATCATCCAGTGGAACAAATTTTGGGAGAACCTTCACGAGGTGTAAGTACTCGATCATCTCTTAAAAATATTTGCAATCATACTGCTTTTCTATCTCAAATTGAACCCAAAAATATTGATGATGCACTTCTTGATGAATCTTGGATTCTAACTATGCAAGAAAAGTTGAATCAATTTGAAAGAAATGATGTTTGGACACTTGTTCCTAAACCCAAAAATCATACTATTATTGAAACAAAATGAGTTTTTAGAAATAAGAAAGATGAGTCCGGAGTCATTACTAAAAATAAGGCTCGACTTGTAGCCCAAGATTTTAATCAAGAAGAATGAATCGATTATGATGAGACATATGCACCAGTCGCAAGATTAGAAGCTATTCGAATGCTACTTGCATATGTTTGTTATAAATATTTCAAACTTTTTCAATGGATGTTAAAAGTGCTTTCTTAAATGGTTTTATAAATGAAGAGGTATATGTTGAGCAACTTCCAGGTTTTGAAAATCATATTTCCCCAAATCATGTTTTCAAACTCACAAAAGCACTATATGGACTTAAACAATCTCCTAGACCTTGGTACGAGAGACTCAGTGGTTTCTTGATTGAAAAAGGTTTTTCAAGAGGAAAAATCGACACAACTCTTTTCATTAAATATGAAAATGATGATATTCTTTTGATTCAGATTTATGTTGATGATATTATCGGTGCTACTAATGAAAATATGCGTCAAGTTTTTGCTAAGACTATGCAGGAAGAATTTGAGATAAGCATGATGGGAGAACTTACATTCTTTCTCGGATTACAAATTAAGCAAATAAAAAGTGGGACATTCATCAATCAATCAAAATATATTAAGGAATTACTGAAGAAGTTTAGGATGGAAAATGCTAAGGAAATTGGAACACCAATGAGCCCATCAACTAAACTTGATAAAGATGAATCCGGTAAACCAGTTGACTCGAAAATATATCGAGGTATGATTGGTAGCTTATTATATTTAACAGCCAGTAGACCAGATATTATGTTTAGTGTGTGCTTATATGCACGCTTTCAATCATCTCCAAAAGAATCACATTTAATTACAGTTAAGCGCATTCTTAGATATCTTAGTGGTACAATTAACCTAGAGTTATGGTACCCTAAGCACACATCTTTCGATCTAATCAGCTACACAGATGCAGATTATGTTGGCTGTAAAATAGATCGAAAAAGCACTAGTGGAGCATGCCATTTCTTAGGTCATGCACTAGTTTCCTGGTTTAGTAAAAAATAAAATTCTGTTGCACTATCTACTGCTGAGGCAGAATATGTTGCTGCGGGTAGTTGTTGTGCTCAAGTTCTCTACATGAAGCAACAACTTGAAGATTTTAAACTCATGTATAATCACATTCCAATCAAATGTGATAATACAAGTGCTATAAATCTTTCAAAGAATCCAATACAACATTCTAGAACTAAGCATATTGAAATAAGATATCATCTTCTTCGAGATCATGTGCAGAAAGTCGATATAGTACTAGAGTTCACAAACACACACGATCAGTTAGCAAATATTTTCACAAAATCTTTATCAGAAGATAGATTATGTATGATCAGAAGAGAAATATGTATGATGCATGCTATGAATATCTCTTAAAAGATAGACCAGAGTCAATAAAAATAGAGATAGATTTTTTAAATACTTTTACATAAACTTGAGATTCTTAGCCGCATGTTTGAGACGCCCATTCTCTTCATACAATATCATGTCATTCTTATCCATGGGAACCGGCGAGCAGAATGAAGAATCTAATAAAGATTTCAACTGTTTATTCTTCTGCTGAATGATTCCTTCCCTTGTGTGAGACTCTTGAACAATTCGTTGAAGTACAACAATTTGTTCTTTGAGCTTTTCAACTTCATAATTTTTGGTTTGTAGTCGCTGAGAAAAAGCAACAATAGAGGAAGAGTAGCGAGTTCCAAGACTCACCAAGTCATAAATAGCATCAGAATCTGACTTATTAGTCAGATTATTATTTTCTTGCTGCAACATGACACCAATGGTAGCTGCAGAAAGGACAGGAGGTTGAGATGCAAAATGCCTCATGGATGAATCTAGAGAAATGTTAGAAGAATGAACCATTGAGAAAAGAATAGAAGGCTTAAAACGAGAATGTTGAAGGAATGCAGATGAGTTATAGAGATGAGAAGAAAACTTGATGCGGATTGAATGAACTTCAGGACTGATTTTATAGAGATAGCATAAAGAATAAGACAAATTATTGTCTATTCAAATCTTATTTAGTCAAAAGAAATACAAGATATGCTGGACATACATTGTCAAAAGTTTTCTTACTAAGTTAGAGAGATTAACAGTAGATTGTCCCTATTTTTCTAGTAAACGATGAACCTCTGCTGTTATCTGCCGATGTTGACCTTGTATATGAACCCTTTCTCGTTCCAGCTCCTCTATTCGTGGTTGCAGATCATGAGCATACCAATCTGCAAATTTTTTTAACTCTTGGTTTTCTTGCTTTAGCCTTTATTCTCACTATCCTTATTAGCAAACTTCTGTCGTAACTCATATATTTGCATGTTAAGATGATCAATCTCACTCACCCTCGCCATTAACCTCCGAGACATGATCGTAACAGACGCAGCATATTGACTACTGAGCATTCTTGATTCTGCAATAATTTCAAAATCAGCCTTACTAGAAAAACTGTTCTCTGCTCCTATCATGATATTGACTGTCTCAAGAGAGAAAATTGATAATTGTTGCGTCAAGGGTTCCTGATTCAAGTCTAGAATATTGGTGGAAGAGAATTGCTCAGTCATTCTATCGTTGTGGAAAAACAGAACTCAAGTCAAGAAGCGATGTATTTTTTTGGCATCCGATAGATGAAAATAATCATTTTTTTTTATAGAAACTCAGAGTCTTCAATCACGTTTGTCAACAACATCAGGCGATTGTTTAAATCTCCAGCCGCACTAAATTCATAGAGTTAGGCCTCGAGACTTTACAGCATTTGTCGGGTCACGAACGGCTCCTTTTTCAACTATCTACAGTGACTATTAAACGCATCGTTTTCTTCAGTCTATTTACTTGCTGCCGATCCTTTTTAATGATGCCAAAAAGGGGAGAAGTTTTAGACTAGAATATTAATATTGTTTAAATTGCTAAAATTGTTATATATGCTTGGAATTATATTTATACTTTTGCTTGAAAAACTAAAGCATATTTTCGGGGGAGCTTAGTATTAATACAGGTTTCAAGTTCTATCAAGTATTTGTCATCATCAAAAAGGGGGAGATTGTTGAACCCAAGATTTCAAGTTTCATGTGATTATAAATCTACACATGGATTTTGATGATAACAAATGAATTCAAAGAATAAAGGAGTTTCAAGCTCAAGCTGTCCACACAATGGAGTCAAGCACATCAAAGAACCAAGTATGAGCAAGAAAGAAACAAGTTCACATTAAAGTCATAGAGTAATGTTGTAAATCTCTTAAAATTTGAAATTAGGATTAATGCTCAAAATTAATATTTTATCATAAAGCATTAAAATACATTTTCCACATGTGCATGAATATTTTTGAAAATTAAATTTGAAAATTTTGAAAGATGATTGATTGTCATCTTTTACATGTGCATGCCTTGATTAAAGGGTTGAACTTTGAAAATATTAAAGATGATTGATTGTCATCTTTTACATGTGTATGCCTTGATTAAATGGTTGAACTTTGAAAATATTAAAGATGATTGATTGTCATCTTTCACATGTGCATGTTTTATTTAAATATTTTCAAAAGTGATTGATACTTTTTTAGACTTATATAAAAGGTAGATGATTTTGTTTGAAAAATTTAAAAAGTAAAGTGTGCTCCTTTTGTCATATACAAAAAGTAAAAGATTATGTTTGAATTTTTTGAAAAGGAAAGTGTGCTCCTTTTGTCATATGCCAAAAATAAAAGATTAAGTTTGATTTTTTTTGAAAAAGTGAATGATGTTGTCTTTGACATGTGAATCTTTTTAAATTTGAATATGAAGTCTCATATGCTTATAAATAGATCATTTGAGAGTTTCATATTCACAACATCCAGAGCATACAACATTCATTCAAAACTTTCATTCTCTCTTCTCTAAGCATTGAGCCTTAATCCTTATTCATTTTGAGAGATATAGTTTGCACTGTATTGTTCTTATTTCACTCATTGAGGAGTGTTTTCTGATACCCTACCCACTATAAGCTTTTGTATCAAAAAAAGGGTATGTATAACCCTTGTGCGTGTAGAAAGTATTCTACACGGGGAATAGTTGAATCACCACGTGTAAGGTGATTGCAAATGTAGAGAGTGTTCTACACGGATCCTTTATAGCGGCGTTGTTCAAAGGTGTAATAGGTTTCTATCTCCATCTGAAGGAGGTTGAATAGTGAATTTGAAAATCCTCAAGGGGTAGCTTGAGGCGAGGACGTAAGCGTGGGGCCGAACCTCGTTAACATATTGAGTTTGCTTCTCTCTTACCCTTACTCTTTATATTTATTGCTATTTCATATTTTGTTTATATTTTATATTATATATATTTGATTTATAATTTTTATTTTTTTAATACAACTCAATTTACCCTCTCTTGTGTTAGTCATCTGGACAACACTATACAATCATTTTAAAATAAGTAAATAAATACGAGATTTACATGAAAAAATTAATTTTTTTAATACTAGACCTTACTCTTTTTCAAAAGAGAAATACTTTATCCACAAACGGATTACACAAAAGTGAATCCACAAAGTGATGTAATTTGATGCAGTACGTCAGATTGTAAAGTTATTTTTCGTATAAAGTAAATTTAACGAATCATGTAAAACCACGTCAATTTGTAGATGTAATTTTGTGTAATCATTTTGTATCTGTAGCAATTCTCTTTTTAAAATAAATATCCGGCATTTGCACACTCACAACTATATATAATATTACTTTTTGTAAAAACAAGTTGAGATACGTCACTTTTACAACATATTATTTATTTATTTTTCACTTTAAAGATTTTTTATAAATAAAAATAAATTAAAAAAATGAACAGCTTGAAAAGTAATAAAGAAAATAGAAAGAAAACTGACAAAAAAAAAAAAAAAGTGGTCAAATCGGGGCAAAATAGTGGGTTGACTGCATTTTCCATCTTAATTTTAATAATAATTTATTTGATTTGGGAGGTGGAATATAAAATTGTAAAAATTCTCAACCAATCTTATAGTAAAAACTAAAAAAGAAGAAAACTTTTACTCATTGTTATCACATTACACATAATTTATATATATATATATATTTTATTAAATGTACGGTATATGTTTAATGAGTAGAAGTATTTAATTAGTTTAAAAAGAATAATAAAAATAAAAATAAAAATAAATATTTTGTGTGGTGTATAAGGATGATAAATAGCAAAACTCAAAAAAGAAGCCTAGATAGTACTGTAATATTAAAATCATGTGATTTTTCTTTTTAGGTTGAATAAAAAAGAAAGTGGAAATAAAAACCAAATCAAATTGCGGAAATCAGAACTCTTTAGCATAAAACTAATTAAAAAAATTAAAGGAAATATGAGTAGCTGCTCCATATATAGTTGGCAAGTCCATCAGTGTATGCTTGAATAGGAAAAATTGGGAAGTTTTGTTATTAATGGTAAAGAAACATAAATTTTTATTGGTTTGTTCAAGTGTAAATGTTGGTCTCACCTTTAAAATATGTTTAAAAATGAATTTCTGAATTTTTATATAAAACAATATTATTTAAATTAAATTAAAAAAAAAAAAAACATATGACTATCCAGGGTTGTTAACGGTAGGCCTGCATGCATATGTGTACTCCATTTAATTGTTAGAGATGCATAGAATTAGGATAAAATGATGCAATTAGGTTTTGGCAGATGAAATGAAAATTTTGTAATAGTTTTTCTATGTACTAGGTGGCAGATGAAATGAAAATTTTGTATTAGTTTTTCTATGTACTAGGTCAGAAGAACGTTTATTAATTAGGTGAGATAAGATTTTTAATAAAAAAATATATATAATATTTTATAAAAAAAATTAATTAATGCACAATTTAATGCAAAAAAAGAGTAAATTTTAAGAAATATATTTAGATAATAATAAGTTAGAAAGTATAATATATTTCAATAGGTATATTCTGGTCAGATGTCATAATGGTTAATATATACTTGTAGTTAAATTATATTTTAGTTTAAAATCAAATATACAACATTATATATACATGTAGGTACAACATACATTCGGATTTTTTTTTTCCTCTCGTTTTCTTTCTTTAGTCTGTTTGTTTTTTTTTCCTTTCTTTTTACAAATTTATATATATATATATATAGAAAAATAAAAATATCCGTTAGCACATCTTGATCATACGATCTTTGTGCTTATAAATTAATTCCTATGCTTTGCATGCATGTCTTTTAATTAGCAATTAATACTTGTGGTATTAGAAGATCAAGGGGCAAATATGTAAAAGTAAAAGTAACTCAGAAGCAAAAACGTAACTATACAATAAAAACAAGAAAATTATTTTTCATTACTGTTCATATGGTATAGACACTTATTATGATAGAATAAATATATATATATATATATATATTTTTATATATGCTTAATCAATTAATCACAACATTAAACTTATCAGAAAAGATCTACACAAAAATATACTATTATTCAACAACCCATTTCACAATTGAAATCCATCAATATGCATGATAGGTTTATTTCATAAAAAGTTATTAAGTTTTTTTAATTTAATTTTGATTTTTTTATTTAGTTAAAATTGTGAATTTTACTGTACCTTTTAACATATACTAAATTGTAAAATAGTTATAGAAAATATTGTGTATGTATTATTAATTTTTTTTTCCTTTTAGGTCGAACACATTGAGTATTGAATTAAATTGTGACACTCAAATCGTACAATAAAATAAACAAAAATGATATTTGCAGTATTGAATTTTGTAAATTTTGCATATTTTTTTTTTAAAAAATATTTAAAACCCACGTACAAAAATATTAGTGTAAAAGAAATAATCAAGTTTTGAGAAATATTTTTAAAAGTTAAAAAAATGGTAAATGTTGTTCTCACCTTTAAAATATGTTTAAAAATGAATTTCTGAATTTTTATATAAAACAATATTATTTAAATTAAATTAAAAAAAAAAAAAGAAAAAAACATATGACTATCCAGGGTTGTTAACGGTAGGCCTGCATGCATATGTGTACTCCATTGAATTGTTAGAGGCATAGAAATAGGATAAAATGATGCAATTAGGTTTTGGCAGATGAAATGAAAATTTTGTAACAGTTTTTCTGTGTATAAATGGCATGGTAGGTGGGAGCTTACATGGAAGGCAAAAAAAATAAAAAAATAAAAAAAATAAAAAAAAAGGAAAAAGGAAAGAAAGAAAGAAAAAAGCAAAAAGAAAATTAATGCCGGAAGGAAAGCAAAATGCGAGATTTTTTTTCTTTCTTCGGGTGAGTAGCAGCTCAACGACACAAATGCCAAATGAGTTTTGTAGAAGGGAACTTAAATTTGCAGCGAATAATACCTTAAAAACATGAAATTTTGAAAGTTGTAGAGATTGAGATGAAGTCCAAATCTATTGAATGTTATAATACTAAATTACTAACAAAACGTTAAGTGGTAGGTTGGAGCCGGGGAGTGGGAGAGGGAGAGGGAGAGGGAGAGGGAGAGGAAAGGGAGTGAGGGGGAAACGAAATGGAGAGTAAGAGAGGGGGAACGAAATGGAGAGGGAGAGAGGAGAGGAAGAGAGAAATGAAACAGTGTGTTTCATCAAGAATAAAAAAGCAGACGGGTGTTTATTAAATGATGTGGTCATGCCGGTTGCACCAGACGTAGGGCTGTACACCGATGGGTTCGGCGTTGGTTTCGGCGCCGAACCGAGACACCACCGAACCCTTCAATGTCCCTATTAAATTGGCAAACCGAGTGTTTGGGGAGGGAGAACCGATCATATCGGTCTCGATTAGCATTGGCGCGGTGGTCGGTCTACCGTCGGCGTCTTATGTGAAGGAGGAGAAGCTGAGGAAGAAGAATAAACACCGGTGCCGTCGTCTGCCATGGGTGATGAACGAGTTGCAGACTCGCAGAGAGGAAGAATAGGTGCGGGGAAGAAGAAGAGGGGTTGGAGGGGTTATGAAATCATTTTGAAACGGTGCCGTTTGGCTTTTAAACCAAACAGTGCCGTTCTATTATATTTTTTTTAAAACATACATACTCTAAACGACGCCGTTTCACTTACTTAAGTGAAACGGCGCCGTTTTATATCCATATATTTGAAAAAAAAAAATAAACAAACCGGATCGGTCGGTTCAGCGGTTTCTCAGGGGGCCAAACTGGTGCCGAACTGCCGATGTCGGTTTCTCTTCAATTTGTCTCGCCTGCCGACCGGTTCTTTGCCTGTTCCGGCCGGTTCCGTACTCCGGCCGTCGGTCTGATCGGTTCACGGCCGGTTTGGTCGGTTCCTGTACAGCCCTAACCAAACGCTTGTTTCCAACATTTTTCATTTTGTTAATAGTAGTAATATAGTTTGAGTTGAGTATATATTGAGTTTTAGAAAATGACAGAAAAAATTAAATAAAAAATATTATAAAGTTAAAATATTATTAAAATATAAATTTTCAATTTTGCTATGTACAATCACCGCGGAGTCAGTTGATATGGCATAATGCATTTTCGGTTGACGTGGCTATTAAAAAAAAAAAAACCAAAAATAGAACAAAACAGAGAATGCATTTCGGATTCCCGCTTCTTGCATTGGTGCTCTAGTTAGTGGTCTTCAAGCTTGTCTTCGGCTTCGTGGTCTTCAATTCTTTAAGTGGATCATGGATATCGAATTCTGGGGGCAATGACATATTTGTTCTATGGTGCTGAATGAACGTGCATGCTTTGGCTACAACTGCTACACGTAGATGCTTAATTAATTTGCCAAACTAACATCTCTAAGGTAGTACCTCAGATCCCTGGCCTTTTCCCCCCACAACTTTCAAAGATAGCTTGATTTGGTTATTTCTACACTGAGTTTCCAATGGCCGGAAACAGACTTAGATATATATACTCATATCACTGATGAGTGTTGCATTCCAATTGAATAGAGGGTCAAGCGCATGTCCAAGTAAAGAACTTAAAAGGGCTCAAATGAATTATAAAAAAGGTGAAATAAGAACAAGGCCGAGTGAACGCTCTTTAGAATTAAGGTATGGGAAATGAAGGGGATAAAATATCTTGGCCTAGATAAATGGGTCCCAGCCCACCAAAAGATAATCACTAGCAAGCAAAAGAGGAAATAGGAATGTGAGAGAAGGAGGAGACAATAGAAATGAGGGTGTCAGGAGGTGGATATGAAATGTAAAAGGGAAAGTGGAGAAATGAGAGGTGGTCAAACACTCCAACGGAGATGGGATAAAGTTGTCATCTCTCACCACTCCCAAGGCTGATGGGTCTCAAGGTGGACCAAGTCGTAAAGATTTTTTGTAAGTTTCAAATGTGGGCAATTACAAGATCAAAAGTTAGGAAGATCAAGGAAGCTATGCATGGATGATGATGCAATCCACTTGAGACGTGTTTAGTAAGAGCTTAACATTCAAGATGTGCTTGAGAGGAGGATATCCAGTTTTCATCCATGTGATATACGCTACAGAAGACACGACTTGGGCCTATTGTTATTGAAGGGTTTGGACTTATTTATTTCATTAAAAGAGCTTATTTTATTAGTTTAGAATAAGTGGGCTTGAGGATGTCAGCCCACACATATCTTATTTCTAATGCATTCGGGTTTTTGGGAAGATATAGTATTTTGGCCAAGGGCTTATTTG
Source organism: Carya illinoinensis (assembly GCF_018687715.1). Classification (NCBI taxonomy): domain Eukaryota; kingdom Viridiplantae; phylum Streptophyta; class Magnoliopsida; order Fagales; family Juglandaceae; genus Carya; species Carya illinoinensis. The sequence continues at coordinate 1,881,852 of NC_056763.1, forward strand.
AAAAATTATTATTTTATGTGAACTAGGGTTTTAGAAGTTATTATAGCGCGACACTATTTACGCTACAGTACCCGCGGCTCACTTTGGGTTTTTGGGAGATTGTTTATTTAAACCACTTGTGACCTCATTTGAGAATGGAAGACATTATTGAAATTAATGAATTTTATTCATTATGAGTTGAGTTTATCTCATCTGATTCTTGATTGAACGTTTGAACTTATCAAAGGTAAATCACAACTTTTGTGGTGTTCCTTTTTTGTAATCTGGGTTCTTGAGACGGATTCTTCAACGGGTCTAGATTTTCATATAATCTAGGTTCTTGAAACGATTTCTCAGTGGGTCTAGATTCCTCCATCCAATAGACTTGATATTGGCTTTCTTGGGTTTATTTTTCCAATATTGTTGTTGGGTCTCAAAGCGAGTCAATTGAGATTCACATCATTTAGTATTCAGAGCAATCACTTTAAATGTTCTTGGGGACATTTTCAATGATAACTATAATTAATTCATATTGTAGGTAAACATATACGCATATAGGTTTTTAATTATGTAATAACATTTACAGTTGCATCCCGTTACGTTTAGTCAGATTAATACGTATAAATACATTCCCTTTGATTTCTCAATATCTCTGTCGTATACTTCAATAATGTAATCTCATTCAGTCTCATTTATGCATTTACCTTCTTTCCTATTTTAACCTCAAGGCTAGCACGTACATGTTGTTAAGCTTCATGCTTTAGGGTTAGCCATTCTTGCAGTCTTGGGCTCTTTCCAAGACTGTAAAGAGAGAAACCAATATCCTCAAAACCTCAGTCTTTATTGTTAAAGGACATTTTAAATCTTTACCTCAAATAGTTGACATGCATTTTAGTCCGTTTCTTTTTCTTATCTTTCATCGATATTATATATAGTAATACTATGGATGCAGTATAAAAAAGCAGTCCTTCCGCTTCATATATAACATGAAATAATAAGAGTATATGTAAAATGGGCTGTCAAAAAAAGGTCCATACACATGTCTTCAAGGCATCTACATATAACATAACTTAAATGGTTACTGGAATTGAAGTGTTATTGGGAAGTGGAACTCGGAAAGTACTTTAAAACTTGAAAATTGAAGACTTTTTGGTTATTTTATAACAAAAATTTTATGTGCAGTCAGTTTTGTATACTTCTTTATGCAGAAGCCGACGTAATTAGCTGCGTCACTTTTTTCTTAATATAAAATAACTATTAAGTTTTGCCAAATCAACATAGTGCAAAAGGAGTATGTGTAATTGACTGTATATACATAATTGTTTCAATAATAAGGAGAATGTAACATATGAATAAATATGCGAATTATCGTAACGAATGAAGTGCAAAAACTCAATGTTGTAATTTGTAACAACTTGGCGCAATATATATATATATTAATAGGATCATAATAAAGATTATTTTACTAGGTTTTAATTAAGTTTAATAGGCCCAAAATATTATTTAAAAGCCTAAAAGTATTTATTAAACAAATTTGACTTACTTTGGACCCAAACCCGGCCCATTAAGACTTATTATTAGTCCAACCCACTTATTAAGCCCAAACGGATCTTAAAAGTCCACAAAATAGATCCGACATAATCCCTAAAACTATGGGTCATGCCCATAGGAATGGATCCAACCCATGTGGATGTCTGATGAGCCAAACCAAGTCCTAAGATATAGACCCAACCCAGTTTCATAAGTACCGGCCCGTAATCCACCAAAAACTCGAAACCATAAGCCCAAGCTACTTGCATTTTCCTCTTCAAGCTCTAGGGTTGCCGCATCCATTAAACTTCCTGTTGGATATAAAATAAACTATCAAGAATAAATGAAGAGATAAAAGCCAAGAGATGTCAAGGAAGAGATGAAGTTAAAAAAAAAAAAAAAAAAAAAAAAAAACCCTGATTCAGACACAAAAAATGTAAAAGTGGCTAAGAAAGTAAGACTCAACTACTATAAAGAAAGAAAGAACCTCTATAAATTAAAAAGTAATATCTCTAAAAATCTCGACACATTCTATGACTTCTCATAGACCAATTTTCTCTCTAGAAGGAAGATGTCTTCTTCAACCTCCCTCAAAACCCTAATTAATTTCATCTACTACATTGAGAGATATGTGAGGACATAAATAGATGTAGGCTTTTAGAACCACGCAAAAATATCCGCGCCTTTCTCCTTATTTATGTTTTATACGTTTTATTTATTATTTATTTCATGGAGGAGCATCCAAGCACCGTATTATCGCTCCAGGCCATTATCGTGGGCCACATTCAATCGTATAGTTGGACTCTCGACATGCTGAAAAAATGCATTGACACCTGCATTGGACTCCTTCCAAACTGCCATCTTGAACTCTAGAGACTAACTTGAACCCAGCAGCAAAGCGAGTAAGAACCCGCCAGCCCTCCTCATGGAACAAATAAGGGAAAGGATTTGGTGTCTTCCCACCTTTTTTATTTTTTATTTTTTTATTTTACTTTTAGATGGGTGACTTGAATAAGAGTTCTTCTACTTAATAGTTCTACACTACACGCTTACTAACATGGATCTTTATTTATTTATTTATTTTTATCTTTTTTATCTTTTTTCCCTTAACAGGTCTGTAGTTAAGAGCTGCTGAGTATAATTTTTCCTCTAATAATTAAGGACTGCTTCTACGTCCTCTATATTCATTAGAAATTGGTCCTATATTTAGAATATATTTCAAGATTTTAAATTGATGGAAAAAAATAAATTTAATTATTGAACCAAAAAGATATGTTGATTTCCAAACATGTGTCATTGGGATGATTATACCATGTGCCGGAAGGAAACATGCTACTGATACTTCAAATCTCCTTACTGTTTTTACATACTTAATAGTAAAAGATACATTTATATAGGATGAGAATGTCTTTCTTAACTGTTGGACGACAACATTTTAGCTTGCTTATTGGACGACATTAAACCGCTTAGTGTCGTCTCCTTCTTGATAAATTAAAATCTTATTGGGAAAATGCATTTTCTTTGAAGCATAAGAACTTAGGGATGCTCTGCTACAGAAAACTCTAGTGAGAGAAACTCTCCATTCTCTCTAGGTAAAATATCGAAAAAAACCGTCCGAGGGAGGGAGGAGGCTCCTCCCTCCTCGCCCTTTTTCTTTTTCCCGTTATTTACGTTTTCGTCTTGTGCTACCTTCTTTTTCTTTTGGTAATAAAAGCCGTTTGGCTAAGATTTTGGTGGGTTGAAAGGCCATCACTAGGCTTGGTCCAGAGTCCTCTACCATAACAAATAATCCAACTGGGCGGAGAGATATTGCACGTTGGAGGTGGAGGATCTCGGCTTCATATGGCCGAAGTTCCTGACCGTTTTTTATGGTCTTCTGAGGGGACATCTCGGAGGGTTTAGGGTATGAGCGAGGTCAGGGCGTCTTGCTCTTGGAGACAGAGGATTGCATGCTGGTTTGGGATGCTCTCCCGCGGGGTTAAGGAACTCTGTTTTATCCATGGAAAACATAGAGGTTCTTTCGGGATGCATGCCAAGCTGTATGAAGGGGATAATGCATTTTCTAGGGTGGAGCCCAGCCGTAGCTCATGGTGGATATTCCCATGGATGGTGGTCGGAGTACAGGTGATACAGTGTTTGACGGTTTCTTGGTTGTTTTTTTCATTTTTGTTAGCTTTGTTTTTATGGTTATGGTGTCTGTAAATAAGCCTCTTGGTGGCTATGTGCATGGTCGTTTAAAGAACAGAGGTCTTTGATGGCCCTTGGTTCGTCTCTGCCAGCCCAAAGCAAAGGATGTCTCGCTTGGAGTTATCAAAAATGGGAGAGGCTGATGGTAACAGAGCTGTAGACGTGGACTGGGACGAGGGGGGATGCTCATCGGTGAGTAGCTTGCTGCGTTGTGGGCTTCATGAGGCAGGGACTTTGGGTTGCCTGTGTGAGCTTCGTGATGGAGCGGTATGCAACATACCTGTGCAAACAGTGGATAGGCGTATGACGTGGGCAGACAGTGGAGAGCACAATGCTTTTTTCTTTTTTGTTTTTCAGTTAGGGTTATGTCAGTGGTGTTTTATTTTTTTGTTATGTCTATTAGGTTAATGAGAATAAATTGAAATAGACAATTCCCTTTCCTCTTTTGGAAGATGAGGATAGTGAGTCCCTATCTTTCTTTCGAGGGTGAGGGTGGAAAATGCCCCTCCTCCTTTGGAGGGTGGGGGTGAAATTAGTTGTTTTTCACAGATAAGTCGAGATGGGTACCTCTGTTTTTACAGAATCTCGCATCTCAGAAGGACTTTTTCATTAGAGGGTTTTTGAAGTTTTTAGACATTATCCGGCACAATGAAAGTTGTGTGCAGGGGAGCTTATAATCGATGAATAGTTAGTTTATAATCGAGACTTGTTACTTGGACTTATTGATCATAACTGTAACTTTCTTCATTCATTCATGAATTGAAGTCTATTTAAAAAAAGAAAAAGAAAAAAAGAATTCAGGAATGACCAACAAACTTCTTTGCACCAACATATAATAAAAAGTAGTTTTCTTTACTGAAAATTAATGAGCAATATACACTTATGTAGTTGAATTTGGTACAAGTTTTATAGTCACAATTATGACTTATGAGAACATGATGCAAGTGGGTACCTTCCAGGCTAGCTTATCCACTAATCACCAAATATGGCATTTTTGTGCTTGGATTTAGGACACAAATGTCAAAGAACAAGGATTTGGAACAAGGTAAGTTTGTCAATCATACCGACTTTTATTGAGCAAATTAATGAGCATGATTAGAGAGATTAGATTGATGGCTTCCATTTATGCAGCATTCCCTTAAGTGTTCTAGCCATTATTTCATCATTGGGGATCCTGTTTAAAATATCTACTTGCACATGGGGTTGGGAAAATCTCATGTACCCAAGCATCCACGTGTACAATAGTAAAATGTTGCATTTGATTTTTGGTTTCTGAAATTCGAAGGAACCCCACAGAACGCCCCCGACAAGCACGAAGAAAAAACAGAGCATAGAACGCAGCAAGCTGCCCCACCAACGACAACGAAGATGAAACACGAAGGGAGGTAGCAGTGCTTCTCATCTTCTTCTGCTCAAACAAGCTACCCCACCGATGACCAAGAAGACAAAACACGAAGGGAGGTACAGGTTCTTCTCATCTTCTCGATCTCATCTTCTTCTTCGCATGCCCTAAACCGATTCGAAATATCCCATTGGTAGTGTTTCTTCAACCGACGATTTTGAAATTCCCAAAATTACCGAATCGAAATTGCACTTGATTTCAAAATTTGGAAACCCTACTAACCCTAACTATCCTTATGTAATCTCAATTTTTTTTTTCTTCTTCTTCTTGTTTTAATTTTGAAATTAAATTTAATAATAGTTGTCTTTTGTCTGTTCCTCTTTGTTTTGCTTTAGGAAATTGAGGAAATATGTTATTGACGATATCGTTTAATGTTCAATCGAATTCCAGTTTAATACACATTGCATATCTTGTTGAGTGCATAAACAAAGTGCTTTCCAGTATTAATACACGTTGCATATCTTGTTGAGTTCAGTCTAATTACAGTTTAATACACATTGCATTATCTTGTCCAGTTTAATACACATTGCATTATCTTGTCCAGTTTAATACACATTGCACATTCCAGTATAAACATAGTGCATAAGAAGTATTCGATGAAATGCCTCAGAGCTTTCACTTTTCATAGTGTTAGGGAGTCTGTTTCGAGCTTCCCTTTGCTGTCAATCCATGATAGCCACAATATTCAATTTGTCCAATATATGTATGATTCAGGCTTTATTTTCCTATTTCATGAAAGTGAACATTAATGGTAGCAAGCAACTAAAATGACAGTCCATCATGATGATTCTCTCCTGGTCATACTCCAAATAAAATGACTTTCTTAGAATGATTACAAACTATTTGAACTTCTGATTTACATTCCGTAGATTTACATTTATAATCATCATGATTTTTTTTCCTTATTTTATATATAGTTAGTATGATCTGAGAAAGATGATGATATCACATACTTATGTTTATTATAGGATTATTTCCAATTATATTGAGTTATGTATAATCAAAAGGAGTTCTAGCATCCAACTTTGATTCTCGTTTGGATTCAAAAACCTTCTCAACTCATCTCATCTTATATTACAACTTTTTCAAATTCTCACACAAAATATAATAAATAATTCAAAATTTTCAAATCCCAATTTATCTTTTTCAAATTCAAAAAAATAATAATAATATTTTATTTAATTCATTTAAAATCATCTCATCTCATCTTTGAATCCAAAACCACTATTCATCTGGTAGTTCTATTTTTTTTTTTTAAATGATTTTTTGTGGCATTGGATTAATTTAAGAATATGCCATCATCCACCACAACGTCTTCTTCATCTTTTGCTAAACGAACTCTAGGTCAACTATTCCGCTTTTGTGATGTTAAAGCCCAACTGAGATACTCATTTACTATAAGAAATCCAGGATGGCCCTTCTTAGGGTGTCTAAAGTATAACACAGAGGTAACTACATTCATGTTTAATAAAATTATTAATATTATGTGCATTTTTCCAAAATATGAATGAAATGATTAGGGATTACCATATTGCAAGTATTTCAAGTGGGCAGAGGAGGATCAATACAGAATGTCTGATCTTCGAGAAACTCACAATGAACTGTTAAGAACCAAGAAAGAGCTGGAGAAGATACTCGACGATATCGAAAAGAGCAAGATTGATCTCTGTAAGAGAGCGGATGAGATCGAGATGAGAGTGATGGTGCTGTCCAATAGAAATGAGGAGGTTCTGAACAAGGAGTTAGTGCTTGTTGTACATGAAGCTGAAATAAGAAGTTTACACACACTACTCTGAGTGTATTGGACTTTTGCATTTGTCATACCATGTTACTTGGTAGTATATAAGTGATTTCAGTGGGTGTTAGAAGTTAGTTTCTATGTGTATCTAAGTTGTTTGCTATTGTTGGTGATGTTACAACTTAGTCTGAATGTGTGGTTTAAGATACTCAGAATATTTTTTGTGTTAGTCGGAACTTCTTTTTTATTTTCAGTTTGTATCAATGTGGAATGGGTTCCCCATATAAATGGAAGAGTTTTTTATTTTATTAAATTTGAAATGACTAAACTTCTCTAAAGTCACTAGCTTAGTGAAAGGTGGGAGCCAAAATAGACTTGATATAGCCATCCAGGTCCCATTTTAATGACTTGTGGAAGAAAAAGGATTTTATGCTTTTTTTTTTTTTTTTCTCTTCTTTTCTGTAACTAAATAAGCAATCTGTGAGAATGTGTAATAATAAATCACTATCTTTCAATTCACCAAGTGCAAGAGAAGGTTACATGAATAATAGCTTTCAACTAAATAATCGACTTGAAATGTGATTACATCCCTCATAGATTGTCACACGATCGAGTATAACATTTACAAGTTCAATTAACTCCAATAAACAAATCTGGCAAAGTAAAATAATCCATTAGTGCAAAGAAATCGGGATTTTTGTAATGCATCCTACAAAAATATTCTCAAAGTACTCCAGCACCACCTTTCTCAAGTCGTAGATGTCTTGCTTGGTCGATATAATTACGATAATTATTCTCCAAAACTAGGAGATTCTCAAATCCACTAGTGTCAACGATGAGAGATCCGAAACGCTTATTCATTCAGATGCCAACCAAATCGTTTGTATCTATGACTCTTTTTACGGAATCACTCACTTCTCTATTACATTAAAAGAAGTGAGATTTATTTGGATTGAGACCGTGGTTATGAATATTATGAACTATTGTCAACCGAAACTTTCTATCAACTTTTAAGACATTAATTTTTGTCTTATATTCTATCTTTCCTATCAGACATGGTTTGGCGACATTCAACGTCTTATTCTGGGCCTTACCACCACGGGCACAATCAAGGGTGATATATCGAACAGTTTCATCATCTCCCTTCTCAGTCATTCTTGTCATCACTCCAAAGTCGCATTTCTTAACATACGTCTTATAATAACTCATTAATTATTCTAAAGAGTTAAACTCCATTCCCAACTTTAGCTCCTCAATTGTATTAGCACCAACTTCATCCTTTAACTAAGGTGTCTCGGCAATGCCATCCTCAATTTCCCGTGAATATGGTCTATATTCTTTACTTTCTTCAACTCTAGAAGAGGTACATGAAATATCAGATTCCCTACAATTGGGTGGTTCCTTTATATCAACTCTTTTGCTCGTAGCGAAGCTTGTAGTCATGAGAGAAGTCGGTTAACTAGCTTTATGCTAAAAAAATAAAAAATCAATGACATTAGACTCTAAAAAAAAAAAAAAAACTTATAAAACCAAAATTACAATAACATAGTTACATTACCACTTGAATGTTACTTGGATATTGGCTGCAATCTGGATAGGGGTGGCAACTTGTTACACGACCCGTTAACCCAACACGAATACGACACGATAATAGCGGGTTAGGGTTTAGTCTTAACGGGTTAGGGTCAAAACGGGTTGACCTGTTAAGACACGATTCCTTAACAGGTTGATAACGGGTCAACCCATTATGACACGTTATAACCCGTTATGACACGTTAAGAAAGTTAAAATTACAATTATATCCTTATACCTAAAAGTAAAATTGTTAGAATTTTAATTTCTATATTTTTATTGTTTGAATTGTAATTTTAGACTTGTAGTTAGTTTTATAGTTTTTATAAATATTGTAATTTTAAAATTTATATAAAATTATGCTAAATTTAATTAGGTCAAACTGGTTAATTTCGGACCTATTCCATCCATTTACATAAATAGTTTGAAATATGTTGTATTGTATCATGTTAACCTATTTCATAATATTTACTAATGAGTCAAAACGGGTTGATACGACACGACTCGTTGTGTTAATGGGTCGTGTTAGAGTTTGAGATTTTGACACGATAAGCTTAACGGGTCGGGTTAGGGTTGAGCTATATAGTATAATATACATGCTTTAACACGACACGAACACGACCCGTTAACACGATTTGACACCCCTACATCTGGATATGGCAGAAAAGCCGATGGCCACGCAAGAAGTGGTCCATAGTAACCGTGCATGTAATTTTCAAAGTTTGGACAAGTTGATGGTATGCCCAAACATGTTATTACACAAGTTATTCATGTATTTTGGAAATAAATATCAACTCAACACAGTCCTACAAATTTTTAAAAAATATAACATACTGCGGTTGGGGGATTTGAGCTAGATGGTACTAGTGGAGATGAGTGATCTTCCCGTTTTCCCATGCTAAGAGGAGACGTACTACATAATTCCACAGGAGGAATTAAAATTGGCCTTACAAGTATTACATCCTGAATAAAAAACTCTAAAATAAACAAAACTGAACTATACTTCCATTAAGCAACAAAATCATTTTTGGCAAAAACAATGAAAGGTTCTTGTAAACCTAGAAACACAGCCAAGTGAACACAGCTCTGGTTCATTGTTATTTTCCTCATAGTTTTTATAACTCAGGATCTCGCTGCAATTAGCTTGAAGAAACACATGCATTCCTCTGACTCTAGCTTTGAAATACCATGATTCCAAACAACATTGAATGAACAAACTACTCCAGACAGAATGCACAACGAGAAAAATACAGACAAATTTGAATTCCATCAATAAATTTTGAATACCCAAATTTTTATGGTATACTTATCAAATTCTTCTCTGCCATGAAACATGATCATTATTGTCAGTGCAAGTCACTACTCTCAGCCTTGGTCTACCCTTTTTTCATCATAAAAACCAAAAAGCCCTAATTTATATTACAATGCGCAGGAATTCTCCCTCTCTGTGTTCTTTTCTTTTCCTATGCACAAGCGGTGGCCAAAAGCTTGGATTCCTTCCTTTTTACTTACAAAAAGGGAGTATCATTTCATTACAAGAAGCTAAAGATATAGAAAAATAGAAACAAAAACTGCATAAAACAGAGGAACATCGGCGCAGATTTTGGGGGGGGGGTGGCGCTTTTTCTTTGACGGCACCCAGCGCCAGGTAGATGCAAACTATGAGGAATATGAGGAATGGTCCTCGACGATCTTCTGCGATGGGGGTACAAGGGCACGACGGCAAAGATTCTTTTGGGATGGGTTACTGTCACACGATCGATTTTGGCGCTAGCCTAGATGAGTTTGAGTTCCGTTTCTGAAATCGTTTTTTTTTTTTTTAATAAATAATATAGGCCGATTCCCCAAAGGTACCCAACGGCAGGTACCGTAGCGGAATTCTTTACTGTTTTAGCTAAATTTAAAAAGAATACAAAAATTACATTACTTTTTTTTATCACCTCTCTGTACATAGCTGTTGTTAACAGCATATTTAGAAAGAACAATCTTATATCTTTCAGAGTTGCTTAATATATCATAATTGTTAACAGCATAAGAGTTGCTTGATCAGTGAAGACTTGATCCAGCTGCAACTAATAAACATGATAAACAAAAAGCAACATTCTATCAAGAACTTACCCACCCATTCTACTCGACAGCCCTGCCCACTAAAGAGACCATAGTGAACACCACTCCAACTAACAAGGCATGAGCCTCTTGAATGTCATTTCATCTAAACACCCGAAGTGAGTGATTTGAGCATGTGAAGCCCCCATCAACCATGAGATTGTCTCCGCTTACATACCTTGCTTCATCGCTTGCTAAGAATAGCACAGCATTAGCCACATCATCGGCGGTCAATTCTACTCCCTGCAGGTTAGCATTCCTCCCAACAAAATCACGAAAACCTACCCTGGCATCCTCAGTTCTCTCCTCCTCCGGCAAGTGAGCTAAAGCCAAGCCTGTTAGAACAGCATAAGGAGAAACACAGTTGACACGTATCCCATGTAGTCCAAGCTCAGCTGCAACATTCTTGGTGAGCCCTAAAACAGCATGCTTGGACCCTGTGTAGGCATGTGGACCGATCCCCCCTATGGCACTTGCAACACTGCACACAGAAATTATAGAGCCCTTCTTTAATGGGATCATAATCCGAGCTGCATGTTTCATTCCAAGGAATACTCCCTTCACGTTTATATCAAATAACTTCTCAAACTCCAATATGTCTGCACTGCGGATATCGGGACACGGTGAACCTGACACACCAGCATTATTGACCATGATGTCAAGTGTACCAAATTTACTGACAGTGAAGTCAACTGCACGACAAACATCATCTTCTTTGGTAACATCACAATGGAAATAACAAGAGTTTGGTTCACCACCAAGGGTATCACAGACATGCTGGCCAAGGTTGTCCTGTAAGTCAACTATACAAACTTTTGCACCATTTTTGTGGAATAGGCGCGCAATGCTCTCTCCAATACCAGTGGCTCCTCCTGTGATCAATGCCACTTTCCCCAATAATCTGAGGGGGAAAACACAATGAAGGTATTATATCCTACAAGGAATCTAATGTAATATGTTAGAATCTATTAAGAGATTAACTATTAAGACCACTGATGGAGCTTCCGATCTGAGTTAAGACTCAGAATCATCTCACTCCTCGTAACGTGAACAACAAAAACATTATTATTGAAATGAAGCAATTGTTTTTGAGAATTTACTTCACTCACTTGATTTCGGAAAACAAGTGTGGCTTTCATAGGGAAATTGGTTTCCTGAGATGGGTAGATCGTTCATATTTAGGATATCATTCAGTTAGAGAAATCAAATACAAAAAAGTTAAGCTTGTGACAAGGCGTTGGTACTTGGTATTATAATTGGTGACTACTTGTCGAAGATCTTTCAGAATTAGATGCAAGGGGAATTGCTGAATACAATTGAACAAATATGCTTTCAAAGAATTTGGAAGCAATTCCTTTTCTCACTACCAATTAACAAGTAGAGGTAATATAAAACAATAGTTCACACCAAAACATCAACCACTGTAAAACATGTGTAAATTTAAAGAATATAGATACGCCCATTCAAAGTCATAAAGAATCTAGATTTATTCAACTCGCAAAACATTCAGCTACAAAATTAAGCATTTCGACTAAAGAAAAAGGAGAGAGAGAGAGAGAGAGAGTTGTTCATCAGTTGACACGATCGGTCTTCAGTTTACAGACTAAAAAAAAAAAAAATCGTAGAGCCCAATATGAAATCAAAATGGAGATTTAATTCTCATATTGCGAAAAAAGAATAACTTCGAAAAGTAGTATTCTACCATTCAATCAAGTATAAATCAAGATCTAAAACTACAGACAGAGATGAAACCACAATCAGTTTGATGGTAAAGCCAAAAGCTTCAGTCAGAAACTGAACAAAACAGGAGATAACAAGGAGCTAAAAATCAATTGTATCCAGAAAAATGTAGAACGTTTTAGACAAAATGGTAAATCGCATGGAATGAAGTAGAAGAGAAAGGTAGAAAGATGTCTTATTGGTTACCTTTGGCCTGGAAGTGAAGACTCACCACCAAATTTGGCAGCAGACATGATCGTCTGGGAGAGTTTTTTTTTTTTCCTTCACTTTTTCAATATCTGATTCAGAGAAGAGCGTATATACTCGTGCTTCTGTAAAGTGTAAATACTAAATATTAGGAGAAGAATAACTTGGATGTTGAGATTAGGGCTGTGCATTCAGATCCGATTCCAGATATCCGGGAATATCTGGATCCGAATCCGGCTTTTAAAAAGCAGGCAGGTATCCACTCGGGTTAATCCTGTCCAAATCAGGGCAAATATCCGGATTTGGGCCAGGTTATAACCGGATATCCAGGTTTTGTACCTGGTTTTTTTATTTTTTTTAAAATCTTTTTAACTCTTTTAAAAAGACTTTTTTTATAGTCTTTATGTTTTTTTTTTTTTTTAAACAAGTGAAAAATTCTTGATTGTGGGTTTTTTCTGGGCCTTTCATGTACAAATGTTTTAAAAGTTTTTACATACCCTTTTTTAAATATCTTTCTGTATAGTTCTTTTGTGTTTCTTTTTTTTTTTTAGATTTTCTTTTTTTAAAAATCTTTATAACCAATTCAAATTTTTACAAGAAAAAAATATAAATAATGGTGAGAAAATAAATGCAAGAACAAAATACAAGCCAATGGCATATATTTAATATTCTCCACCAAGCTATTTTGTTGCTGTGATGCCTCCCCTGGTTATCAATAATCCCTTTGAAAAGAACATTTGTGAAAGATTTTCCTCTGAAGCCAATGTCGACATGTGAGCAGAAATTAAATATCTTTCAATCCTCAAAATGAATAGAAAAACTAAGGAAGAAATGCAAGAACTTTACTGCATTAAAGATGAACCATCCAAAGCTCATGCCACTTTCAGTCCTGCAAGAGAAATAAAAGAGACTTCAAGCATACTCAGTAAACCAACAGTGTCATATTTTCACTCTAATTATTATGGAAATTTTGGAATAGGAAATAGTATGCATTTCTAATTTAAGCTAGGGCAGATACAAGTATTATAATGATAATGTGAAACTTTTAAAATAAAGCTTCATAATTAGTTCAGCCAGTACACAATATTACACAAAATATGGAATAACAAAATAAATACTGTGATTTACAGTTTCAATCCATAACTAGTGTCGATCACCTTCAGTGGCTTAGATCAAAATACAACGAGTTCACAAAAAAATCCAGCAATGTAATTGCTGGACTTAAACATAAAATCAAAGCAACAGGCCCTACACAATTTGGTACAAATCTTCCCCATCTCCCAACCCCTCAAACAGGCAAAGCAGAGTAACTAATTATCAAACATTAAAAAAATAATTCTTATTTTTTTGTAAGATAATGAGATTGGAAAGTGATTGACCTAAGCAACTTATTATGAACGCAGTGGAGAAACAGCAAATTTTAGATTCTTGACATACAACAATATTCAGAGCGATGAATAGCAAGGAAAAAAAAAATTGTACTCAGCATCAATGGTCTGGGTTGGAACACGCAACAGTACTCAGCATCAATGGAGTGGATCGATGCCTAGCTATTGATCCTCATGATCAATCTTTGATGGTTGAAAAAATAAAGACAAGCTTTTTCTTGATAAGTGCATTCATTGTCAATGCCAGCACTTTGACAAAAACTAAATTATTGTTGATTGAAGGTGCGTACGTATCCCATCAATTAAATGGGATGAGAATATATATTATATAGACTAATGCTATATATTTACCTTCTTTCTAATTATCATATCTCGTGATTTATTAAAATTCATATATCTGTTAAGTGAACATTTGATAAATTGTCAACAAATGATAAAAGATATATTATTGTTTTAAAAAAAATTATAAAGCATCCAAACCAAAACAAAACAAACCAAAAAGGAAGGGGAAAAAAGTTTAATAAACACAGTCACAACATCCAGAGAAAAAAAATGAAAGAAACTTAATGTGCAAGTGGCAGCTAGAGTGGGTTGTTAGGAACCCAGCTAGAGAAGGGGAAAGGGACGATGGAACCCAAGCTTACAAAGTGAAGATGCCGAAGTGTTGTGTCAATGGGAGGAACGGAGTTAAAGTTGCATCTTGAAATGGTACCGTAGAAGGTTAAGAGGAGGCGATGTCATTTGAATGGATGTGGAAGACGCTGCATTTTATGGGAGTTGAAGCTGTCCGTTTTGGAATAATTAAAGCTGTGCGTTTTACAAGTTTTACAGTTTATGTGTATCATTTTTGTATGGTTTTTCCTTCCGTCATTTTATACTTTGTACTTTTCTGTTTTGGGTTTGTTACGGGGATGCTGGGCCCATTTTTAAAAGGGGAATCAAGGGAAGAGAGGAGCATTCTGGAAGATTGTAAAGATTGATCTGCTGTAAGGAGGTTGGAAGCCCTTGAAGCCTTCCTTTTCAATCTACATATGACACTTTGAGAAATTTTATCAAACACCTTCTGTGTATTACTTTCCCTTCATTACAGAATCCTCCATTTACATTCATTGGTTTCCTTATTACTACATTTACAACATCCATTACTAGCGGGTTCTTAACACAGGTGTTTAAAAGGCAGTGAAAGTACACATGTGATGCAATGCAAGATTGGGTGTTCTGCTGATCTGTGGCTCTAAAACTCCGCTCGAAATCAAAACACGGTAGATCCAAGTCCAAACTATACACGAGAAGTGAGGATCCATACAATACTTCTCAAACAATCAATAAGACCAACACCCAGAAAATCATTTATCATCATACCCAGAAATCAAGCAACCGATTTTCAAAATGGATAACAAATCTTAAAAAAATCCCAGAAAATACAAAATCAAACAAAACCCCACAAAACATAATATGCAAAATCTCACTAATCAGCATGCAAAGACAATATTCAATAACCAAAAGATAAAAAGACTCAAAAGAGCGAACATGCACCAATCAGAACCAAACCACAGAACCTGATTCAAAATTACAGAGAGAGAGAGAACCATATCGGCGATTTTCTCTGTGACAAACAACGGCAATGTCTGCTCAGAATTTGAGTTAGCGTTTGAGCGTGAGAGAGAGAGAGAGAGATGGTGATAGAGATCCAACGGCGGCAAGGGAAACCCTAGAAGAACAAAGCAGTGCAGAGATAGAAGAAGGGAAGTGATCTGAGTTGAGTTCGAAGAAGTGAAGCAGTTGAAGGGCTTGAACAAGAAATGATGCCATGGAGGGTCCCTATTTGGATTAAGGCTCTTTCATCCACAGATTCCATTGATTTACATATTGATGTTATCCATTTTTTTTTTTCCTAAATTGAACAGTGAAAATGAAGGCAGTGGCTGCAAATGGATATACTTATCCATTTTGGACTTATTAGAGCATTGGCAATGGCCTAGCCTGTTCCCACCATACAATACAAACTGTCAATTAATGTCCTCCACTACAGCCACTATGTTCAATTTGAATTCAAAAGGATAATTATTCAATGCAATAGAAATGCCATTTCAACTGCAGAATGTGAAATTTAGTCAAACTTTTTCAATAATGGATGCACTGATCCACACAGTATACACACGTGCGATTGAAAAATCCTAAATTCCTATAAATTATGGAAAACAACAATATAGCCACTTAACAATCATGCAAAACACAACTTGAAGAAATGTTCTAATTTCAGCGCCGTAGGAGAACAAAATCCTTCCATCATTCAGCATTGAGAATTTAACATAGATAATGCATCATTTCCAGATAATGACACACATATTTTCATATATCACATAACTGAGAGATGAGAGCGACGAGATCGCAGAGATATAAAACTCGCAGAGAAAACAGAGGGAATAAATTGTGGTGGTGAAGTTCAGTTTCAGTGAGTAAAATGTACATAAGGGTAGGAAAAAAAAATAAACCAGTTTGCCTATCCGAGAAGGGAAAATGGAAGAGGAGTTGCGTACTGAGAAAGGAAGGATGGATCTGGCGAGCTTGGTCGTGTCGCTAGGGCTTTTTGAGAGAAGACACTACGAGAGTGGCAGAGCCACCACGAAAACTCCGTTTAACCGCTTATCGAAGAGAAAATGAGAGATTTTTGGGAGTATATCAGAACCGAAACAAAAAATGAGAGAAAAGGGAGATGAGAGACTCAGAGAAAATGTACAGAGAAGAGGGAGAGAAGAGCGAGGAAGATTTACCTTTTGGCTTGGCCTGGAAGAAGCCGGGAGAATCCAACCAGTTCACGTGAGAGAAGAGGGTTGAACGAGGGAGGGATGAGGGTGACGAGGGAAGGGGTTCTGAAGAGTAAAGAACGAGGGAAAGAGAGAGAGCGCCGTTGCTGAAAAGAGAGAAATAATCAGATGAACCTCGCCAGCAATGGGAGATCCCTATTTTACTGTAGCTTATATGGCTAGTTTAATATAGACGTTTTTATTCACATATAGCCAAATTACAGACTTGCATTACATTTGGCCAGTGCATTGAGAAGATGATGAAGCGCCCCGTATGAGAAGAAAAGCGAAACGGGGAGTTTAGCTGAATTGATGTGACGGTCATTCAATTATAGAAATAATTAGTAGTGATTATAATTATTGTCTGTGAGATTTTACGTTAGTGGGCAGCGAGGTAGCTTTTATTTTACACGTGTCAAGTTATCAAACCTGAAAGTTTGTTAGTTTCTTCGAACACCTTGTGTGCCTACACTTTACATTCCTCACAGCAGCTTCCTTTACATCCCTTATCACATTCATTCAACACAACAGCTTCTTACATCCGTTGTATTTTCTTATTACATCCATTCCATAGTAACAATTACATCAGAAATGGTTAATGCTTCTTTTGCCAAGATACGTGCTATTACATTCATATTTCTTCTAACATGAAGAACCTCCCACTTGACAAAATTCCTTAGAATTTCTTTTGCTTCAGTCACAAACATTCCTGCATTATTCCAAGCACTATCTTCATTCTTCAAAACTTTAATGATTTCAAGGGAGTCACCTTCAATTATAACCATTCTCAGTTCTAATTCCAGACTAAAAATTGTTGCTTGAAGTGCTCCATAAGCTTCAGCTAGCAATGGATTTAGGAAATGGCTCTTGTTCTTTCTTAAGGTAGCAATAACATTTCCTTCATAATCTCGAACAACAACCCCTATGCCAATCATGGTGTGATCAGCTTTATTTACTGCATCATTCCAATTTAGTTTGTAAGTATTCAAAGGAGAGGGTTCCCATTTATCAGTAGTACTGCTTCCTAGTCCTGAGGTATCAGTCTTCTGCTCTTCCACTTCATGTAGCATATGCAAGGTTTGTTGAGCATCCCTCACCACTTTGTTGGGATGGTTAAATTTCATTCTCAACCAAATCTTACTGACTACCACTGCAAATTCCTGCATCAGTTCAATATTGATAGAGCTTGACATTGCCTCTAACAGTTCCAGCAAATTCCTGTGAGAGAAGTGACTCTTTTGGAGCCTTTTTGAACAATTACTCCACACATCTTTAGCAAATTCACACACTCATATTTCATGAACAAGAGTCACTTCTACGTTGGCCTTTTATCTTTGATATAATAGGATATATAAAATAAATATTATATTAAATTGTGGAATTTATAGAAATATAACTTGATATTGCATTATGATATACACTCTCTTTTCTTTTCTCACATTTTCTAATTCTCTTTATAATGTTCTTCGTAAATTCATTGTCATAAAAATGCAAATCTTCTAATTCTGTCAAAAGGTTAGTTGTTGTCTTTTGCTTGAATTGATTTCATATATTGCCTATACTTAATAAAAATTTATCAATTAGTCTTTCTAGACTGTAAATCTACGTTTTTTTTTTTTTTAATATACGACTTATTTTTGTTTTAATATGTGACTTTTTCAAGAAATATTTAAGTTGAGATTTGAAGCCGTAGGACGAGAAAGCTGACTCAAGAAGAAAATCTTTTATGCCCGGTGCTTCATCAAGAAGAAATTTTCTATTTTCTAAGATTAGCGTCATCCTAAAGAGGCGGTTTGTTACATAATTATAGGAACTACAAAAATAGGGAACCAATAAACTAATACTAATATTAAAGTAAATAAGAAAATGTTTAGGTTGCTATATGAGAGCCAAGAAAATACTTCAAATAGAAACCTAAATGTAAATGAAGAGTAAAGGCGTGGACTAAGATGAGATAGCATTAGAGGAGAAAGTTAGGGGTGGGTACTAACTTAGTTGGAGTAAGATTCTCTTCAATTTGACTACAACTTCAACTTGTGTAGGCTTCAATCCGAATCCGACTCTAACTCCGACTTGTATAAGCTTCAATTCGACTCCGACTCTAACTTGTTCGAGCAGTGTCGGATTTGGAGTTTCAACTTTAGTTTCTTCTTCTTTTTTGTTTCATATTTAGCCTATTTAAAAAAGATTTTTTATATGCTCTCAAGTATCAAATTTTCAAAAAAATAAAAAAATAAACTAAATCAATCACTACTAATGTACTCTTATACTAATATCTAATTTGTTTTTATACCAGACTTATATTATAGTATCGAATTATGTGTTATCATTGACCGGTGCAAAACTGCAAGTGCACAGTATCGTAGTTTTATAGTAAAGTAATAAGTAGAGTATCGTCCTCAGGGATTGGTACCTTACTCTTGCCAAATACCAAAATTTTACTAATCTCAATTTTATCTAGAGGAATCGCTAAGGTTTTTGTAGTTGCAAATAAACTTAGATCAACTCAAAGAGAAATAAGCAAAGAAAATAAAACTGACTTTCAAAGATCAAATTCAATGGGGAAGAAACCTTCTAGGAAATCGATTTCACCATAATTCTTCACTATGCTTTTCTCATCCAGCTAATTTAACTTAAACCTCTTTTGTCTATTAGCAAAACTCTAATTCATCCAAAAGCCTCTTTCGATAGTCAATTAGAAGTGATTCTAGTTTATCAATTCACACAAGAGTATGCAAATTAAATAATCAAGAACGCAATAAGACCAATGATTTAATTACTACACAGGTTCATACAAGTCTTTCGATCTCTATACTTACCTATGCTGAAATATCCAAGATCTACCCTATGATTCCCTCTTTCGATAGCAAATCACAAGATTAATAATCATCTAATCAATGGCCAGTTAATTAGAAGCATTAAACTCAGAATAAATCAGATAAACAAATAGAGAATTGCATTAAATTAGCATGGACAAACAAGCATAGTTCGGAATTAGGTTACATCGTTTTCCTAGAAAGAAGAAAATTTAGCTCATGCTAGAATTGGAATTCAACATAAACGAATTCACCATAATTGTTCTGAGAAGAATGGAAGAAGAAAATAAACACTGAAAAATCCTCCTTGCAGCCTCAACTGGTCGTCAAAAGCTCAAGGGAACGATTCAACGCCTTTCTCCCGTCCGTGCTCGTGTATGAATCCAACGTACGTGCAATAAATTGGAATTCCGTCTCCAAAACAAATGATTTGAATCCCTCTAGTTATGTTTTTCTCTCCCAAAGAGTGTTCTCCAGTCAAAAACCGCGGCTCTAGAGTGAAGAATGGCCTTTTATATGGTCCCACGGCGGAAAACCTAAAATCTGTCAAAATACGATGTTCGCTCGAGCGGGGTGTCGAGCGCGCGTCGAGCGTTCGACTCTGCCTGATTTCGCTCGAGCGTCCTATCGAGCGCACATCGAGCGTTCGACTCTGCCTGATTTCGCTCGAGCGGCCTATCGAGCGCACATCGAGCGTTCGACTCTGCCTGATTTCGCTCGAGCGGCCAATGTCTCCGCTCGAGCGATCTTCGTTTTTCAGCAACCTGCTCGAGCTCCCTGTCGAGCGGCAGTCGAGCGTTTGAATCTGCCTGAATTCGCTCGAGCGGCCAAAAGCCTCCGCTCGAGCGAACTTGTAAAATCTGCAATATGAAATTTTGCAAGCCATCAAATACCCCCAAACTTACAACTTTGTTTGTCCTCAAACAAAAAGAAAAACAAATGATAGTTTAGGCAATATCAACTCGACCCCAAAGAGAAGTATCATCACTCACCAAGCTTTTATGAATTTAGATTTCATCTCTAGTATCTTACTCTTTTAACATCAAAGATAGCAAGAAAATCAATCAAAAATTTTGCAATTTGTCAAGCAAGAGTTAGGCGTTTACTTCAACCTAAAGCTAAGACCTTGAGTGTGTGTGTGATATAGTCAATTTAACCTCAAACCACCTGCAAACTCAGATAAAAGTAGAACAACCAA
>NC_056763.1:1907500-2082500 GCF_018687715.1 Carya illinoinensis
CATCGAGCGTTCGACTCTGCCTGATTTCGCTCGAGCGGCCAATGTCTCCGCTCGAGCGATCTTCGTTTTTCAGCAACCTGCTCGAGCGGCAGTCGAGCGTTTGAATCTGCCTGAATTCGCTCGAGCGGCCAAAAGCCTCCGCTCGAGCGAACTTGTAAAATCTGCAATATGAAATTTTGCAAGCCATCAATCATACTATAATATTACATGCTATTTTTAGTATCTAATTACATGTTATTATACTATAGTATTACATTTTATTATATTATACTAGTGTCTAAGTTATTTCTACACTATACTTATTTCTAGTGTCTTCTTACATGTTATTATACTTTAGTAAATTGATACTATGTATTATTAACTTATTATACTAGACTTATTAGTTATTTCTATACTAATGTCTAATTTATTTATATACAAGTCTTATATTATAGTGTCTAATTACAGGCTATTATACATTAATATTACATGTTATTATACTAATGTCTAATTTAATTATATACTAGACTTTCTAGTATCTAATTACATATTATTATATTTTCGTAAATTAGAATATATTATTAATTTATTATACTAGACTTATTTAAATACTAGTGTCTAACTTATTTCTATACTTGATTATGTATGGTAGTAACACTATAATATTTACATATGCCAAACTATCATTAGTCTATTTATATTATAATATAAGTATGCTATTTTATAATAATTAGCTCATACTAATATATTATTGAATTTAACTATACAAGTTCTAGTTATATAACTATATAACTAGTAATAACTATACTAGTTATATGATAAATATATAGATAAATACATATTTTTATAACATATATACAATATGAGAGCCAGATTCAGAGTTAAAATCAGAGTAGGAGTGCAAAGTCAGAGTCGAAGCATAAAGCTGGAATCGGATTGGATCGGAGTCAGTTCAGCGACCCCTTTGACTCCAATTGAAAAACTAAAACAAAAATCCGACTTCGAGTCCATTTTGTTGGAATCGGAAGGGAGTCAAATTCGGAATTGAATTTTTGAATTTTTGTTCACTCCTAAAGAAAGCAAGAGATTGATAGTTTTAAAATTGAAAAGAATAGAAAACCAAAGATCTTTTGTCAATAAAAGCACAAAGTAATTAAATGTTTGCAATTGAAAAAAATAATGCTTTTAAGGCAATATTAAATGATAAAACTAATTAGAGGAATGGTGATGTGAATTAACAGAAATCAAAGAAAATGCTTTGAAAATTATACAGGCAATGGATTTATGTTGGAGTGATGAAAGACTTCATGAAATACATGCACATTTTATACCTTTATAACTCAAAATTTGACACCATCATTGGTGCCCGCAGCTCTACATAGCTCAGGTCTCTGTTTCCATTACCTTTCTAGACTACCAAAGGCCAGCATCGAACAACTTTACAAAAGAACAACCCTATACCTAAAGAACAACTTTACAAAAGAACAACTTAACCTCCGATTAGCCAAGTCATCATAAAACACTGGGCCTGCTGATCACGTTCTATACAGTCAAACAACCTTCTGGTGAAAGCAAAGAGGAAGTGTAGCTTTGGGTTCTCAACATTCTGGTTTGCTGTTAGAAGGCTACGTTTTTTCAAGCTGCCTTATCCTGTCTCGCAATTCTTGGATAGTCTGATTTGCATCCTACAGGAGGGGTAAAGGAATACTCAGACACTCAGAAGTACTGACATACAAGAAAGAAAATGAGGATAGAAGCAGGGTGGTGGGAGTATTGAACCTGTAGCTTCTTTTTCAGACTTGTCTCCTCATTCTCTCTTCGATCCCTCTCCTCTGCAAATATGTCAATTAGACTTTCTTGTTCATTGTTCAATTCCTCGATCTTTTCAAGCACAGTTCGGAGCTAATCAAAGAGCATGGAGTTATTTAAATTAGAAGTAATAAGATAACCGATTATTACATAACAGCTTTGAGCAATTAACTGCTTTTGGGTACAGAATCTATAGATCTCACATAACCTTCCACAATTATTTCACGCTATTTAGAATCTCACTTCTAGTTCTAATGATCCTAATTAAACAAAAGTGTACAAGAAAATATATTAATGAGTATCTGAAAAAAACAGAATCATCATCACTTTAAAAAAGTCGGTTTTCCATCATCCAGCATAGGAACCAGAGAGGCAGGTAAATGTGCGCACCTGAGTTTCAAGAGATTTACACTTGTCTCTTTCATGCTGCAAATCACTTAGCAATTCGCCCAAAACCTCTCCCTCCTTTTTCTCTAATCTACACCGCAAGGGGAAAAAGGGGGAAAGTAATAAATATAATTTGCAAGAATGCCACAGATAGAGCAGTAAATATGTACTGTTTTAGAGAGACAGAACGGGTACCTTTTCCTCAACTCATGATTCTCCTCCCTCAACAGCTCTAGAGTGCGTAAATCAGAGTCTGAAAGTGAATGTGCACCACAATTAACATCCCCTCCCTGCCAGTTCAACAAATCCATTAGTAATGCAATACTGGAAAAGGATCATGTGAGCATCAACGCTGAATACTAGTAGCAATTCATAACAACGAGAAGTTGAGCAACTATTATGGGGCTGCACAAACTATAGGAGCAATACTGAACATTAAAAATGCAGAGATTCTGTTCATTTGGCTTATCTAAAACAAGATGGACATTCATAGCTTTTTTCAGTGCAGAATTAACTGCGTTTTATATGTTTTAGATATATTTACTTATGGTGGCAGAACTTCTTTTCTTTTTGTTGGTGCCGGCCGTCTGGAAAAAGAGTCCTAACTAACCTCAAGGGTACCCAGGCCCTCAGTAATGAGTTTTCTTTAAGTATACCTCAAGATAATTTGAGGAGAAATTCTCCCACTCTAATTACCCCTAGGAATTGTTTTTTTTTTTTTTTTTTTTTTAAGTAAGAAAATTTATTAATCATGTAATTAGGCATAGCCCAGGTACACCAGAAGTATACAAGAGATAAACCTAATTACAAGCTAAGTGCTGTGAAAATCAGTATAAAAGTCATCAAGGCTAGTCCCATTCAATATAATGGCTGAAGCCCAGAGTAACAATGTATGGTAGAAAAAGTCCCTAAGCCCTTCCATCAACCGTTCCCTTTTGTCAAAGCAGCATCCATTCCTTCCAAGTACACCACATTAAACATAGAGGCACCATCTTCCAAACAGCCACTATTTGACAATTACACTGAATTCCTCTCCAGAGAAGATATCGTCCCATAAAGCCTTGACCACTTTACAGTGTAAAAGAAGATGATCCACTGTTTCTCCATTGCTTTTACACATAAAGCACCAGTCCATTATTAGGAATCCTCGATTTCTTAGCTTATCAATAGTCAATATTTTCCCATGTGAGGCCAGCCAGCTGAAAAAGCAACCTTGAGTGGAGCATGACTCCTCCAAATACTTTTCCAAGGGAAGTCAATAGAGGAATGTGGTGACAGAACATTGTAGAAGGATATGACCGAGAATTTGTTGTTCCCAGTGTGCTTCCAACGCAGCCTGTCCTCCCCTTCAGCTTTTAGATTCAGAGCATATAGTGCCCTGTAAAGTTCTCAAATGTCTCCCACCTCCCAATCCTGGACAGCTTGAGTAAATCTCACCAACCATTGAAAGGAACCAGCAGAGTTGCCACTGAAGCATCCTTGTCCAACGCGATCCTATAAAGCAACAGGAAAGCATTCTTCAAGGCTATATCGCCACACCATATGTTGCACCAGAATCTGGTTTGCATTCCGCTTCCCACCTCAGTTCTGAAATTGTTGGAGAAATCTACCCATCCGTCTGATACATTTCCAAACTCCCACCCCGTATGCTCCTTTTACTTTATGAGAGCACCATCCTCCCCAAGTGCTCCTGTATTTTGCTTCAATGACATTTCTCCAAAGAGCATCTCCTTCCCGATGGTACCGCCATAGCCATTTCCCTAATAGAGCAGAATTGAAGATTCTCAACTTTCTAATCCCCAAGCCACCATACGGTAGAGGGGTGCAGATTTTCTCCCATTTGATTAAGAGGAATTTTTTCTCATCTTCTAGGCCTCCCCACAGAAATTGTTTGCACCCAAAGGTTCAAATTTTAGACCCGGATGAAGCATACCACCAAGATCAAAGTTCTTAAAGCTTGAACCAATCCCGAGGGATTAACACTTGAAGAAATTAGGTATATTAACTAACCTATATAGAAGATGACCAATTATTACTCAAACCCCAAAGCTATAATGCTATAAAGTAGAAATGATGTCCCACCACTTATATTAAGGCGGTATTCATATGCTACACAGCTTCAGTGTGCTGAAGATCACTTCATGATTCTGCTCTTGCTTAAAATAAATCTTAACAAAAAGTGATCATAATAGAAGGGAACTGGCAAATGCAAAAATAGATATCTCCTGCCTTAGAGAAAGCTCCAGAAATCCGACAAATTGGTATTTGTTCAAGCATCATTGAAATTTCTTTAACTAACTAACTCAAAACAAAAACAACAATGAGGAGAGCTAGAAAATCACCTTTAATGGGGATTGTGTAGAGGGAGAAGATTTTCTTCCACCTGATGCAGAATCAAGCTGAGCTTCAGTATCCTTCTTGCATGAAGATGACCTAGTCGTACACAAACCACCTTTGCTAAAAGATCTCATGGCATTGAATGTCTTATGGCCACTGCCATTTGCTTGTCTCTCAGGTAGTATACGCAAGTCCTCATCACTCAGATCTTCTGCAGAAGATGCGGCTGAAGGCTCAGGAGAAATCTGCCTTTTTCTGGACTTTGTACAGGTCTTTGTTCTATTTCTATCTTTATCTGACCAATGTCCATTTCTGTATCCCTGAAATCTTTCCAAGTCTTTTCCTCCATGCTTCTGATTTAGCTTTGAAGAGTTCTTCTCTGATACTGAATGTGGGGTCTTGCTAGACTTTTTTGAATGTGAAGTTTCTACAAAACCAGACATATTTGCAAAACAGATGATAAGATTGTCTTAAGATAATTATTTAACAGTGAGATAAGAACTAAAGCAAGCAGCCCGTTTGGTGCATAAATCAATAAAAAAGAAAACTAATAGAATGAAAATTCCCGTAATACCTCCCTTTGCAGCTTCATCTCCAATTTCATTAACACAATGTGATTGATAACCAATTCTGTGACATTTAGACAACCTAAATAGAACAGAATAGCCATTAGTCACGACTATAGTAAATCAGCTTTCCCAGTAAAATTTCGAGAGGCAATAATAACAAACCAGTAATTCTTTTGCACTTGTATCAATCGTGCCTCAAGTCTTGCGAGGACCGTTGTACGCTCAAATCCCTGCTTATCATGAGCCGGTTCAACAAAATTAGCTTCCAATACACCTGCAAGCAGAAATGAAGTTCATCCGAAGTAAGCTCAAGTAAATACAAAAACTTCAACACAAAGATGATACCTATTACTCCACGACCCTGACTTCCTGGAGTGTTCCAAAGCCTCCAGAATGGCTGACAAACAACAAGCACTTATTTCAGAAGGAATTCAAAAGAAGATAATGTGTCAAACAGACTCATCTAAGAAATAGCAACTCTAAAAATATATAAAGACAGAAAAACAAAAAAGGACATAATATATATAGAGCTGTTCGGGATTGGAAATTGATGAAATTTGAGCTTTCTTCAGTCTTTTATACTCTTGGAGGCTTGATGGTAATGATCAGATAATATGTTGTGGAAGTCCAAGAGGTGTAAAAATTTCACTGTTCATTCTTATTATAAGCTGTCAACTTTTCAGAATAGTCTTCCTTTTCTTTGGAAGTATATTTGGAGGTCTCGTGCCTTCCAAAGTTCCTTGGTTTTTTTTTTTTCTACTTATGGACTGCTTCTCTAGGGAAAATTTTGACGTTGGACAATTTATTGAAGTGTTGTATTATAATTATGGATGGGTGTTTCATGTGTAAGAAGCATGGGGAAACAGTGGATCATTTACTTTTGCATTGTGAGGTGGTATTATAGTTATGGATTGGTGTTTCATGTGTAAGAAGTAGGGGGAAATCATGGATCATTTACTTTTGCATTGTGAGGTGGCAAGGGCATTGTGGGATGGAATTTTTTGTAGAATTGGCTTGGCTTGGGTGATGCCTTTGAGAGTGGTTGATCTTCTTGCGTCTTGGAACAGGCTTCATGATTGTTCTCAAGTGGATGTGGTTAGGATGATGGTTCCTTTGTGTCTTATGTGGTGCGTTTGGATGGAAAAGAATTACAGAAAATGAAAGCAATAAAGAGGGCACAAAAAAGTTCTGGAGTTGCTCCACTGTACGCTCCTTATCATTAAAACACTGCTTTAGTGATTAACGGATCTTTTGCTCATGATTTTCAGTTGTTGCTTTTTGTTTCTGTATTTAGGTGTTTTCTTTTGTATGCTTCTTGTGTACATGGGCTTCGCCTATACATTCATTTCTAATAAAATTACTCGTAAAAAAAGTTTTAATGATTTTCTTGTCTCTTTTTACTTCTAGTTAGGCATTCATCTTGTGCACTTCCAATGTACTAGGCTATAACTTTTTGCATTTTCTAATAAATTCTTCAATTACTTATAAAAAAACAATCCAGACGCTACTATCTTCATATCTGCCCCATATATTTGACATATTCTCATCTTTGATCTTCTCTTTCCAAGATCATTTTGCTTGATGCATAAGTATGAGCATTCTAAGTTGAGATGACAAGAAGGGGGTGGGCGTGGGTAGAGCCAGAGAACAATTCAATATGACAATAACAGGATTGCAAAATTCAAATCGTAAAAGCAAATCATACCTTAATAAGCCGATTTTTGTGATAAACATTGAATCCTTGAACATCAATATGATGTTTTGCATCCTTGACGAATCCAATGGTTACGACAGCAATCATCTGATGACAGTAGTCGCATAGCATCAGAATACATATACTGCAGCAGACAAGAATATATCATAAAAGAAACCATTTTTTGAGTGTTACATGCAAATTCTTTGAGCCCACATCAGCACCAGGATTTGGTCGGTATGTAACCTCCTGAGACAGCATCATGTCATTCACTATATTGTGGTGCTCCACATCTTTCCCACGAAGAATAATTCGAAAGCCTGGTGGAATCCTTAGATAGAGTATTGAAGCATAACTCTGGAAAATTAAATTTGAGTAATATAGTTAAAAATAGAACTGAAAAAGAAGAAATAAAGAGAGCATGAGAAAATTAAAGACATTCTGGGTCTTCAAGCAAGCCATGATATCTCCTTAAAATCCTCTTTCACATGTCCCATTGTCATATTGCCTTTCAGATTCTTGGGATAAGTACGGCAAGTCTTACTTTTTCCTTTGAAGACAAAACAAGACCCATAATGTCTTCAAGTAACAAGTTACAAATCAATCTCATCCTACTTAAGGATTTCCACACCTTAAGATGTTGAAGTTCCTTATAAACCCCCTCTATAACAGATTCAGGAATTTTGACTTTTGTACTAACCAGATTTCTCCTGGATATACCAGATTTTGAAGAATTGACCTTTTTTCTTAACAATTTTCTCTTTTTTCCACATCAAACTTCTGGCAATAATCCACATTCCAATAGAAATAGCACAAGTAAAATTTATTACGTAAGCAATGAATTACAACTTTGTAAGTATCAGAACACACATTAATTTAATACACAAAAATTGAACCTTTAGTTAGAACTTTGTCAGTACGACTTATCTGTAACAATGCACTAAACTTTATCCGACAATCTCAGGGAAAATTAGAGTTATCCATACTTTTCACCTTTCCATGTCCATTTTTCAACCTCTTTAAACACCACTTTCCTTATTCTAGCATAGCATATAGTATTCCATGTGAAAAATTTTGTAGGGATATGCTTAAAGTAGACCTGAAGGCTTACAACTACAATTTTAGAATAATGAAATCATAGTGAATAGCTCTTGTGAGATCTTCATCAAGGCCAAAAAGCCATAAAAATAAGATAAAATCTAAAGCAATTATGTCCTTAAAAAGTCTAGTATTACTCTTAATGAATGTTGATACGTGAGAAAATGCCTAGAGTTGGGATATAGTTCTGCCATTTTTATCTTCTTCTCATCTCGGTTGACACCTCTGATTTGAATGTCCTGCAAACAATTGATATACCACAAAAAGTTATGAATCTTAGAAAGAAAATCATGCTCAAATAGCACCATAAGAAAGAAAGAAAATATTTCCACAAATAGACGCAGGACATCAAGCACGTACATCAGGATCAGCATCAAAATCAAGTTCCAACAGTCCTTGGTCATCCTCCCAAAGGTTGTAGATAATTATCCGTGTACCACAATCTCTCATCAGGTTAAACTATTAAGAAAAGTCACAGTTAATCGCAGTGTTAATTTATAACTTAAGTTCCCATAAAGAATTTTTCTTTTGATAAGTAAGATCACAAAAAAGAAACATAAAAGATATTTGAGAGAGCAGATAAGATAAAATGGAAACTTTTAGTCTGCATCAACTGAATTCAAATCAACAGTGTTACCACAATTAACCATAAGACTGCAGCTGATGGCCTATGCCATGATAACTTGGGTGAAAGAAAACTGGAAAATTACTGAAAAATACAATAAAATTTGAAATATATAACCTAGCCACAACTTGCATATGAGTCTCTCCAGCAAGAAAATTCCCCAACTAGATTATGTGCCCATAGATAAGGTCAATGTGGATGCATTGGGCTAAACAAACTTAAAAGGCATGTGTCATGTCCCAACTAGTGGCTCAGAGGATTTAGTTGTGACATATGCTTTGCCACAGTCATCGAGACTTCAAAACTTTGGCAAAAGAAATACTGATTTTTCGGAATAGGAACCTTAGAATAAAGCTGTCAATGGCTACTTGAATGAAGATCTCGACTGTTTACACTTTTAAGGCTTCAAAACACCACATTGAATTCTCTTGCTGCCAACTAAACAGATATTTCATATTCACCAGGAAAATACTGATGA
Source organism: Carya illinoinensis (assembly GCF_018687715.1). Taxonomy (NCBI): domain Eukaryota; kingdom Viridiplantae; phylum Streptophyta; class Magnoliopsida; order Fagales; family Juglandaceae; genus Carya; species Carya illinoinensis. The sequence continues at coordinate 1,916,476 of NC_056763.1, forward strand.
TACATGTGGGGGGAAAACACAGCAGAATAATGGATATAATGCCAAGTCTTTCCATTCCTACACAAGAAGTATAAGAGTCACCTGACGCAGAAGATCTGTTTCGCTGGAAAATGGGGACCATTGAACTATTGTTTCCACATTTGTACTCCAATCACAAGGAGAAGATCGAATAATTTTGTTCCAGTCTTGTCCCCCCCCTCTTGCATAGTCAAGCTTCATATTCAGTCCACAAAACAATTTGATCAGAAGTGCAAATAAGTAATGGTAATAAAACCATATGCACGATATATATATATATATATATCAACACATTGTCAATACGTTTAAAGAACAGTGATTATCAGTGTCACACAGTTCCTATGGTGACCAGTGACATATTCCTTAATGGAAGTACATGTTGTTTGTAAAAATTCCATTATTTAGCTATATCAATCCACCTATAGTTCCATGTTGATATAATGTTTTTTTAAGTAGGTCCATGTTGATAGATTGTCAACTGCAGTTACAAGACAATTGACATCTGCAAAGTCCATAACATAATAGAAAGAAAATAAAGACAATTACCATGGGAACTACAATATCTTCCTTCCTTGTGCTCCTCAAGAAAGTATAAGACAGTAGCCCAATGCTCTGCGTAGGGCTAGAAACAACACCAAGAAAACTAAATTAGTTACTTGTGCATACACGTGTTTGTGTGAGTATAAAGAAAACAAGTGCAGCAAATGTAAAAAATAAAAATAAAGAGTACCATGTAAATGATGCAAAAGAAAAGAGGATAAAATAGCAAAGGAAAATGCAATTTCATCAACTTTCCACTCCCCAAAAAGCCATAGACAGAGTATGTTGTATTTGCTTTCTAAACAAGCTAAATAAACCTAACATTTACATCCATACATTTTTTTTATAAGTCCATTTACATCCATAATTGGAAAGGCAACAAGAAAGTAAAATAAAGAGTACACCTTTTTCCATCTTTCCCACAACAGCGTGAGAAGACAATTACATCTGCCCCAAGCCTCATGGTACTCGTCTTAAAACCATTTCCATCTGAGAAAACAAACATAAAGCTATCCTTCTTCAAAGGAGAAATAGCAACCAAAAAATAAATATTTGTGCGTACTTCCAGAACCAGAGGTTTACATTGTCCAATAGAATTTGCTACTTTGCTTTTGGCAGAATACCCCAATGACATGCATTGTCGCATTTTATCTGGATCCATCCCACCACCATTATCTGCAGCATAGTCTAATAGATTGAGATTCTGGACATAATTATCGTGTTATGGCAATACAAGGGCCAGATCTCCACATACAAGATTTTGTTTTGGGGGGCGGAGAGAGAGAGAGAGAGAGAGACCTAAATCCAGCAGCAAAAAATACACTTGAGATGAAAACAAAATACCTTCAATCAACAACATCCTGCTCCCATCTTTCTTATTTACAAGCATATCTACATTAACAAATGTAGCACCATTGCAGACCTGACATCAAAATGAAGAAGTTAGGAGAAGTGAGAAATGCATGCATGTATTGTATAATTTAGAATATATTACATGCAAGATACCTCATCCAATGAATTGTCCAGAAGCTCTGCAAAAGCTGCAGACAGGAATTCAATAAGCAACTTAACGAACTAGAAACTCCATGTGAACCAAAGAAAAAGACCCGTACTACCATGCATTATTGTGAAGAAACACAATCGTATCTATCAATCAAAAAAAAAAAAAAAAAAAAAAACGATGAATAAAAAAGAAAGAAGCATGACTGTATCTGAAAAACTGGTTGAACAACTTTACCTCCAAGAGCCCACTTATGACTTGTTGCATTAGAATGTAGAAATTTAGGATGAACCCTGACATGATCCATGCCAACTGAAGATTTCAACAGAAACATTAGATAGGGATTTGCATTGCCAAGTATGACAGTTAAACTCATAACCTCAGGATTTGGCAGTCATTCATTCAGGGTGCATATTGTTGAGCAGACAGAATAAATGAGCTTAAAATCAAATGTTTCAATTACATAAACTCTTCGTTTTTTTCGTTTCTGGTGGCAGTGACAGGGGATGGAGAAAGGCATTTGCTCAAGAGGATGCATGCATTCATGAGTAATGAATAAAATAATAAAAATGAATAAAAATGAACTTTTGAGAAGTCAAAAGTAGCCTCAATCATCCATAACCAAGCCCCCCCCCCCCCCCCAAAAAAAAAAAGAAAGAAAGAAAGAAAAAGATAAAGAAAAACAAAAGCACTAAATGCTGACCAATAATAAGTTCTAACTGGAAGCTCAGCATTTTGTCATCCACTGCCAGAAAATATATGTACTTTCAATCTTCAAGAACACTATATGCCTCCTTAAATTCCCCATCACAGGCTGACTAGAAGAAATGTGATAACCCGTCACGATTTTTTTAGCACAACTGATGCTCTGCCCTTCCCCACCCTTTCCTTTCATGGGGGCATTATATGTTACTTTCTAGTGTGGACCATTGAAAATTTCTTTTATAAGTATGAAAGAATATAATTGCCCAATACTTTTACCAAGGCTTTCTTTTTTATTGGCACCGAAAGTGGGAACAACGTTCCGACTAATCCCAGGGGTGCACCTTGGGTAATTTAAGGGGAAAATCCCCTAGTCCGATGGCTCCTAGAGATTGTTTGCATCCAGTGGGATTCGAACCTTGAACCTTGGAGGGAGCATACTACCAAAACCAAAGCCTTTACCAATTGAGCCAAGCCTTAGGGGTTACCGTGGCTCTCTTTCAAACTTGTTGGAACATTGTTAAAGATGATATTATAGGAGTTTTCAAGAGCTTCAATCATACTGAAGGATTCCAAAAGCCTCAACACAAGCTTTACAGCACTCATTCCTAAAATACCTGGCATAGTGAAGGTAAAAAAAATTATTATCTTATTAGTCTTGTAAATGGGGCGTATAAAATTCTATCCGAAGTCTTGGTGAATAGATTGACCATGGTAATGGATAATATCATATGCAAGAGAAACAAAATGCATTCGTAAGATATAGACACTCAAGTGGTTGGCTCAAGTGGTAAAGGTTTTAGGCTTGGGGGTATGCTTTCCCCAAATCTAAGGTTCAAATCCCCTTATGTGCAAACAATCTCTAGGGGCCATCGGAATAAGGGATTTTCCCATTGAATTATCCGAGGTGCACTTGCAAGAAACTCCTTGCCGAGGGCTTGTGCACCCCCAGGATCAGTCGTGACGCTATTTCCAGACACCCGATTCCAGTAGAAAAATAGGAAAGGTAGACACTCAACTTGGTGCTTATAGCTAATGAATGCTTGGATAAGGAGAGAGAAATCAAGAAAACTGGTGATACTATACAAGTTGGATAAGGAGAAGGCCTATGATTGTAATAATTACAAATTACTTGTGAGATGTGGCTTAGAGGAGAATTGGTGTTCTTGGATAGCACATTGTATCTCACTAGTCTGCTTCTCTATATCGACAATGCTAGTTGGGATGGTGTAATCAAACATATAAAGCACAGATTGGCTAGTTGGAAGAAGATGTACTTATCCAAAGCTGGTAGACCACTTTGATCAAAAGTACTCTATCCAACTTACCAGCACATTTCTTGTCCTTATATTTCCACTCACCCACTAAGGTGGAAATTTTTTTTTGGATAAATAAACAAATTATATTGATCAATGGCAAAGCCAGTATTACAACTCTAATGCCCTAACTAGGTAGGCACATTAGAGGCAAGAAAATCATGCAGGGCCATGCCATTAAAATCCACAGCAATAGCCCAGTTACAAAGTGTTCTAAAAAATAAAAGTTTAACCTCCCCCACTGATCTTTCCTAGTCTTTGAAGGTCCACTCATTTTGCTCCTACCACACACACTACGTAATGCATAGGGGAATCATCTTTCAGATAGCTTTAATCGGTTGTCTGCCCCTTATGTTTGACCAGCTAGCCAACGCTGCCTCCACATTTTTTGGCATCACCCAAGCCATATCTAGTTGCAAGAATACCTCATTCCAGAGAGCCCTTGCCGTATCACAATGCAAAAGGAGGTGGTCTACCGACTCTCCCCCTATTTTGCATATGCAACACCAGTCTGCAATAATGATCCTCTTTTTCTTCAAATTATCTATGGTAAGTATCTTTCCTAGGTATGTAGTCCATACAAAGAATGAAACTTTAGGAGGAGCCTTATGTCTCCAGATTTTTCTCTAAGAACATAGAGAATTGAGTTCTTGGGTGAGAGCCTTATAGAAAGAATGAACTGAAAAATTACCTTTTGTCTACTAGAGTCCACCACAGAGATCCTCTTGCTGCATATTTGGTCTTATGGAATATATAAGGCTGTAGAAGTCTGCGAAGCTGCTTAATTCCCAATCTTGTGCTGCCCTACTAAAATTAATATTCCAAAGAATTTGACCCCCCGCTAACTCCATAACTTCTGCCACTGAAACATCCTTATCACTCGCCATCTAGAAAAGAAGAGGATACAAGTCTTTCAGAGCTCTGCTAGCACACCAAACATCTCCCCAAAATTTGATCATTCATCCCATACTCACACAAAGCTTGACATGACGACTAAAAACCCCCCATCCTCTTCTTATATGTTTCCATAACCCTCACTCCATAAGCCCCCCTTACTTCTCGAGTACACCACTCCCCCCATAAACCACCATATTTCTTCTCAATCACCAATTTCCATAGAGAGTCATGTTCCTTAGCAAATCTCCATAGCCATTTGCCTAATGGCGCATGATTAAAAACCCTTAGATCTCTAACCCCCAAACCTCACCCTAAAATAGGACGACAAACCTGCTCCCACTTAACCAAGTGAAACTTTTTTTTAAACCCCCCCCCCTCCCCCAAAAAAAAAGAAATCATGTTGAAGCTTCTCGTTACAAGCCGCCACGCTTGCTGGTGTTGGGAAGAGAGATAAGAAATAAGTAGGTAGGTTAGAGAGTGTACTCTTTATCAATGTAATCCTTCCACCTTTTGACAAATACATTCTCTTCTACCCTGCCAATCTCTGCTCTATTTTTGATTACTGAATCCCAGATCGAGGGCGCCCTCTAGGCACTCCCTAAAGGAAGTCCCAAGTAAGTCATAGGGAATGAGGTTATCTTGCACCCCATCATTCTCGCTAGCTGGCAAATGTTAGAAACTTCCCCAATTGGCACCAACTCTGATTTTTCCAAATTCACATTCAAACCAAAAACTGCCTCGAAGCAAAAGAGTAGGGTCTTTAACACTTGCATTTGATTTTTCCAAGGCTTCACACATAATAAGTGCGTCATTTGCAAACGGTAAATGAGAAATATTAATAGTACCCCTATCCAGGGTGCCGATCGGAAACCCTTTTAGGAATCCACTTTCAACCATAGCCGAGAGCATCTTACTTAGGGCCTCCATAACTATCACAAACAATAAAAGTGACAACGGGTCCCCTTGTCGTAGTCCACGGGAACTCTGAAAAAAAACCAACTGAAATTCCATTTATCAACACAAAGTACTTTACCATAGATATACACCAGTGTATCCATGCCCTCCATCGCTCCCCAAATCCGCATCTCCTGAGCAAATGCAAAAAGAAATCCCCGTTAACATTGTCATAAGCCTTTTCCATGTCTAATTTACACATGATCCCTGAGTTCTTGGCCTTCAGTCTACTGTCGAGGCATTCATTGGCAATTAACACCGCATCCAGTATCTGTCTACCTTTTACAAAGGCGTTTTGGGGTTTCATAATAAGCTTCCCCATCACCTCGCTCAACCTGTTCACAAGTACTTTCAAAATTATCTTATACACCCCATTCACTAGACTGATAGGCGGAAACTCCTTTAAATCCACAGCCCCCACCTTCTTGGGTATCAGAGCAAGGAATGTAGTATTTAGACTTTTCTCAAATTTTCCAGCCAAGAAAAACTCCTGAAAAACCTTCATAAGGTCCTCCTTTAGCACTTCCCAAAAATCTTGAAAAAAGCCTATAGAGAATCCATCCGGTCTTGGAGCCTTATCCCTAGCCATTTTCCGCACTACTTCATAAATCTCTAGGTCCTCAAAATCCCTTTCCAACCAAGAGACAATGCTTGACCCAATGGTATCAAATTCCATCCCATTCAGGGGGGCTGCCAACCCACCTGCTCTATTAGTGAATTCTCATAGAAATCAACTTGATGGTTATGAAGTACCTGCTCATCACTACACTCCACACCATCAACTATCAGCTTCTCAATGTTATTATTTCTCCTATGAGAATTTGCAATTTTATGGAAGAAACTCATACTTTGATCTCCTTCCCGCAACCACAATGCCCTGGACTTTTGCCGCCAAGACATCTCTTCTAGCAGTATCAACCTCTCAATCTTTGTGACCAGCTCTGATCTCCTATCTTGTTCTTCCTGAGTAAGTGGTTGTACCTCTTGCAGCCTCTCAATCTCCTAAAGTTCTAGCAACTTTAATTTCCTGTTTGCCCCTACATTGCCAAAAGACTCCAAGTTCCACAATTTTAGGTCTCTCTTTAGAGCTTTCAATTTACTTGCAAAAATGAAGCTGGGAGTACCTTGGAACTGATAGGAAGACCACCACTATTTGACCCTCTCCACAAACCCTTCCGATTTTAACCACATATTCTCAAATTTAAACAGCCGACGACCATTATGAACAACTCCGCAGTCAATCAGAATAGGCCAATGGTTTGAACTAATACGAGGCATACATTTTTGCCATACATCCAAGAAATGGCTTTCCCATTCTGGTGAAATAAAGAAATGATCCAGTCTAGACCAAGACTGATTGTTAGACCAAGTCGCATTGCCCCCAGAAAGTGGCAAATCCACCAAGTTCAGGTCAAAAATACACTCCGAGAACTCCTCCATGGCTGGTCTCAGTCTTCTAGTACCCGAGACTTCACTTGGGAATCTTACAACATTAAAGTCTCCCCCTATACACCATGGGCAGGGATAGATGATGAGTTCAAGTTTCACTTTAGTGAATTAACAAGGATATGTACTTTGGTCTTAGAGAGAGGGTTGAGAGCTTGCGACTTGCTTGTTTTCAACCAAACCCTATTGAGGAAATGGTTGTGGCAATACCGACAAGAAAGAGAGGCTTTGTGGAAGGCTGTAATTGACTCAATAGGTTGGTGAGGCTTGAGATGGATGGTACTCTAATGAAGTGTGAGGATCACATGAAGTGAGGTTGTGGAAGCATATACAAAGCATATAATGGACTAAGTGTCCATGATTTTCTTGAATCAGTTGTCAACCATTCTTAGGTGCCTCACTTGTATGCGTCCTGTGTAAATGGGCTATATCTATTATTTTCACAAATAAAATCATTCATTATGTTAGGAGTATACTGAAGTGTATGTGGAAGGAATTGAAGACAACAATGAGTCTGGAGCTTGTGATTGAGGAAGGAAGACTTAGTCATTTGGGGAAGTTAATAAAATGGGGAGTTTTTGTATCATAGTCATACGGTGCATTTTAATCTTTATCAGTGTATATAAATAGTTGGAAGAATAGGATGGGAACTATCTGAAGAAACTTGTAAGTTGTAATTCTTGGAGATGGGATTTTTCCTCGAAATAAAATCCATCCACGTGATTCTTGAATTCAATTCTTGTTTCTTGTTCTTCTCTTGCAACCCAGAAAATCAATAACACATTACTCCTTCATCTCTTCAAGCCTCAACCACAGCACCAATTAGCTTCCCATATTGAAGTCCAAATAACTTTCGATACCTGATTCTTTAAAAATGTGTTATAACATCTTTTAAGTCCCAGATGTTTGAAATTAAATCGAATTACACTAAAAATGCGGGTTAACAATTTATTCCAATTGGGGTAAGCAGAACGCAGAAGGCAAAAGCAAGATGGAAATTCGACAAGAAATGAAAAGCAAGTGGCGTGACGGAAGCAATCCAGATGATTTTCCCATTTGCGCTCTCCCGCTTTGTCAATGTATAAAAAGAAATCAATGCGGTCTCCCAAACCAACAAGAAATTACCAAATGAAGCCTACTTCCTTACAACATAACAACGCCAGCAGACATTTCAAAGAAATACTTTTATGTATCTTTTCATTAACATTCTCTGCAACCAAAATGGAAACACGGTAAACAGAAAGAATGTTACCATCGGCAGAGAGACGGAGAGATTACCTGTGGACGAACCCCAGTCACTAGACGGAGCGCCCTCATAGTCGCCAGCTTTCCAGAACTGGTTGCATGAGCTCTGCCCACTCGCAGCGCGCACTCCAAAACATACGTCCAATGTCGGACTCGCAAGCGCCGAGGCCTCTTCCGACGGAGGAAGCACTCGGAGAAACCCGGGCTGCACAACCAACCCCAATCCGTCTAGTTGCATCTTCTTCGTCGTCTTCTCCGAAACCTTAACTTTCTTACTCGGAACGGCGTCTGAATCGGAGTCGGAGCCGCTGCTACTGAGTTCGATGACCGGGACAGGTCCGCTCGGCTCGGCGCCGTTCCTTGCACTGGAAGTCTCCGGTAACTCTTTCTTTACACTAGTCCCCATCGCCTTTTCGAAGAAACCAAAAACAGAGTGAGTGACAGAGAGACAACGAAGCTTCGGCAGGTTCAGCAACTTTGTAAATGTAATAATATAATATTTTAATATCTTAACTTAAACTCAAAACCTATAAATGTATTAACCTAGATTTGAAAAGACAGTTTTAAATTGATTCAATAAATTAATCTAAACTTGATTTGATTTTAGTAAATTTTTTTGAATAGTTTGCTGAACCAATTTAATTGATTAATTCAAAATTTCAGACAAATTCAAACCAATTCTAATTGATTTAAGATTGTATTTAATTTTTTAGTTACCTTTAATGACTGATTTTATTTTTTATTTTTTAATTTCTTGTACAAATATGTTGGAGTGAATAAGGAACTTTTACATTATTCAATGAAATTTCGACACGTATGAATTCTATAAGAAGCATAATGAACCTTACATCTAGACAAGCAAACATCACTTTCTCTTTTTCCCCACTTTCCCTTTCACTTTTCCTGAACAAGCTTTGACCAAACAAAATGAGATGGCATTACATCGGAGTACATGAACAAAAAACACAACCTTGTACAAGGTTTGGGTTTTTTATTTTTTCATGATCAAAACACAACCATGCAAAACAAGCAAAAACCCGCATTAAGTGAACTACAAATGTTCAACTTTTTAGTAAGAATTTGACAACTCTATTCCCAATTTCTCATAGCCTTCAAAATTAATGAACCAAAAATTAAGAGAGGTAGAAAGACTCTTATTTTATAGAATCTTAAGAGTGAACGAAAGAGATAGATATGAAATGTGCAATATAGTATTTATCAAACATTTACTCGGATGGCTATAAATATTATAAATGTATTAACGTAGATTCGAAAAGACAATTCTAGTTTAGACTGATTCATTTAATCAATTTAAAATCAAATTGATTTTAATGATTCTTTTATATTGTTCACCGATGCACTTTAATTGGTTAATTTAGATCAATTTTAATCAACTCCAGTCAAATTTAAACCAATTCTAATTGATTTAAAAGTTGTATTTATTTTTTAGTTATGTCTAATTATTGATTTTTCTATTTCTACAAAAATACCATAGAACTAAACTTATATAAACCTCATTTCTTCTTCTTCTTCTTCTTCTTCTTCTTTTTTAATCATTGTATTCAATAAAAATGGTAGAAAAACTAGAATATAAAACTTATAATTCTTAATTTTTTTTTTATTTTTTTTAGAGAAACATTGTGTTGTCATTCATTTATAATAAAGTTTGGATACAAAAGGGAATGGCATCCACAGAAGTAATGCTATTACTGATGCTTAGAGCATCTTGACATAAGGCATGAGCTATAGAGTTACAAGCTCTCTTAATATGTCTGATTGTCCATTCAATGAAGGAGTCTAAAGTGGCTTTTGTGTCTCTGATCAATATGCCTACATAAGATTCAATATCTGTTGGGGACTTGAGGTAGTTGACTACTTGCAAGGAATCACCTTCATGATCACATCTGGCCACCCTAGTGATTTTAAGAACAAAGATGCTTAGAATGTAGCAAAGACTTCAGACAGAAGAGGGTCAGGAAGAGGGTATGGTTCATTCTCAGGGTGGCTAGCACCTTATCTTCCCAGTTACATACAACAGCCCCAACTCCCACCTTACAGTTTGTTTTGTCCAAGCTAGCATCCCAGTTTAGTTTCAATCTCCCTTATGGGGGATCTTCCCAGTTGGAGTGAGCATTGGAGGTAGAAGAGCACTTCTGAACAAGTTGATAAGTTTGGTTGAGATCTTCGGTGAACAGTTTGACTGTTTGGATGATAGAATTTGGGTGAGTGAAGGAGTTTATGAAGATCACCTCATGTCTCCTTTTCTAAATTTTCCAAGCAGTGAGAGCAAATTCCATCATCTCCTCTTTTTCTAAGGTTTCGAGAAGAAGTTCCAATAGGGTCATGAATGACTGACAAGGCAGGCTAGTTTTTTGGATCTTCTTTCTATTTTGACTCCACACATCTTGGGTAGAAGGGCAGTTCCATAGGGCATGTTCGACTGTTTCAAGGTGGAGCTTAAAGATGGGGCAGGATTCATCAGCAGCAGCCTTTCTCTAGTGGAGTTTTACTTTGGTGGGGATGGCATCTAAGCAAGCCCTCCATAGGAAGTTCTTGGTTGCATTTGGGATCTTAAGTTTCCAAATGAAAGACCAGGGCACAACTTCAGTTATGGCTTCAGAGGATTGACCATGTTTTTGTTTTTGCATGTCAGATTTTAGGTAGTATGCTGACTTGATAGTGAATGTACCAGTAGTGGTGCCTTTCCAAATCCTTCTGTCAGAGGTGGGGTAGGGACTAAGGGGGATTCTCTTGAGTAACTCAGCTTCTGTTCTATGAAAAAATGGCTTCAATCAATGGGTAGTTCCATTGGTTTGAGGTCTTGTCAATGAGCATGGCAACCTCTAAGTCTGAAGGGAGGAATCTGATTGAGCTTTGTGGTTTATAAGTTGACTGTTGAGGGAATCACTTGTCATTCCAGATCTTTATAGTTTCTCCATCACCAACACGCCAAATTAGTCCTTCCTTCGGCAAAGGTTTTGCAGAGATAAAACTCTGCTATAGGAAAGAGGTATTATGCCCACTTTTTGCACTTAAGAAAGAACTCTGCTTGAAGTATTTTTCTTTAAGGACCTATCAGCAAGGGAATTGGGGGTAGAGATGATCCTCCAACATTGTTTTGCAAGGAGGGCACTATTGAAATTCTCAAAGTCCCTTAGGCCCAAGCCTATTGTTTTCTTGGATTTTGTCATCTGTTTCCATGGCACCCAATGAATCTCATGCTCCTGTGATTGTTGTCCCCACCAGAAGCCTCTTACTTGTTTGTTAAACTCTTGTCCAACTATTTAGTTTTGCCTGGACTCTATCTAAAATGCCTTTGAAAGACTGGGACCTGGACCTTCCTACAAGGGCTAGCAAGCCCAGGTATTTCTCATAAGAGTTAGTTCCACGGATCCCAGCAATGCTTGTTACTTTTCTATATAAGTTTTGTCATACTTTTTTTTCTTAATTTTATGCTAGTTTGTATTTAATTTTCTTATTTATTAGAGTTTTTATTTATTTTTTTATTTTTATTTAGGAATAAATAAACTAAATGAGTCATCAAGAGAATAGGAAACATTTAGTTCTTGAAACTCCTGAAGTAACATTCGGTAATTGGAGGATAACATTTTCTAGACAACTCCAATAAGGGTAATTCCAGTGTCTACAGAAATCCAAGAGAAAATTCTAGAACTTTTGTGTTAAATCCTTGGCCAAAAACAAATATCTAGAAGGCAGAAACAGCACATCAATTTAAAAGTCGCAAAACTGTCAAATTTCTGAAATACCCTTCAGTATTTAGGGTATAACTTCTTGTAGAAAACTCTAATAAGGGAAATCTCAGTGTCTACGGAAAGCTAAGATAAAAACCTACAACTTTCATGTTTAAGGGAGGGCCGAAAATGAACATCTTCATGGACAAAACGACACTTCAAGCAGGAGGTTGAAAATATACAAAATTAGAGTTCATCAATGATAGAGATTCTTGATCTACATAGAGTTTCCTTCTTAACTCTTTAATATTCTCTTTGTATAATTCTCATTATGAATTCCTGAATTATTACGGTTTGTTTTGATTAGATTATGAACTAATTTCTATTGCTAAGGCTACGATGTAGCCTCTCCATAACAATCCCGAAACTTATTTCGTTGTGATCATAATTTTATCATTCCTTTTGAGTATACATCATTGAGTTTAATGCCTTCAATTATTTGGCCAATAGTTGAATGATTTGTTGTGCATGTTAATTCGAGAGATGATGCATGTAGTTTAACTTCGTATGATGTATGTCATGAATTGAACGAAAGATGGGAATGTGCCAACGTGATTTGTGCGGCTTTTACATGAAATATTATTAATCTTAATGTGCTCAAATGATTTTAAATTTGTATAGACATATCGCGGATTATCGTAGGTTGAGTAATTCTAATTCTACTCGAGAGAGGGTCTTAGATAAGTTAGAATATTTCGCTGTCAAATAGGATGGTAATTGATTGATTATATGGTTAGGATTTGGGATTTGATTGGTTAGATGAGTCAGATGCCTTAGTGTTTTCTTCTTGAGTGAAATTTTCTTTTTTTCAAGTGTTTGGTCAATTTTTTAGTTGTTGATTTAATTTAATTTGTTATTGTTTCTTCTAATTCAAAATCCACCATTTTTCTTGATTTTCAAATAACTTAGAATTAGAACAATTTCAATAGTCAATAGGTTAATAGTCCTCGTGGGTTTAACATCTTGCTTATCATTATATTACTCGGTACGATTTTGTACATTTGTGAAATTTCACAACATTTACTATGTCCCCAGTCTGTTCTCTAGTGTTTGAGCTGAAAAAGATGGAAGTCTTGTGCTTATTTTAGTCTCTAACTAGAGGCACTCTCATAGGATTCCAACAGGGAGTAGAGTTTGCTCCATGCAATGGAGTTGGCCTTGAAAAAAAGAAGGGAGTCATCTGCAAAAAAATTGTGGTTAATATGCAGGTGGTTTTTTCTGATTGGTAAACTTGTAATCAACCCGTTCTGCTTAGCATGGTTTAAGAGGCAATTGAGTGCTTCTGTGCACAAAATGAAGAGGTAAGGTGAGAGGGGATCTCCCTGCCTTATTCCTCTAGTAGGGCAGAAAAACAAAGCTATGACTCGCCATTTATAATGAGGGAGTACGCCATTTATAATGAGGGAGTAAGATACTAAGGAGACACACTTCATAATAAGCTTTATACAAGTTGCTGGAAAACCCATTTTCTTCATGACAAATTTTAGAAATTCTCATTCAATCCTGTCATAGGCTTTACTCATCTAGTTTTAAAGCCATGTATCATTCTCTTCCTTTCAGCTTGGCTTTCATAGGATGTAGAAACTCGAAGGCTACAATGATATTATTTGTTATGAGCCTTCTTGGTACAAATGTTGTCTGAGTGGGAGATATGATGCTGGGTAAGATTTTTTTCAGCCTATTTGCCAAAGTTTTTGTAATGATCTTATAAAGAACACTGCATAAACTTATAAGCCTGAAATATGTGACTATGTTTGGATTCAGCTTCTTTGGGATGAGGGCTATGAGTGTTTCATTTAGTTTGTTGTCCCATTTACCTCCATTTAGGACTTCAAGGGTTGCCTCACAGACACGGTTCCCACTATCTCCCAGTATTTTTGAAAAAACAAGGTAGGAAAGCCATCGGCCCAGGCGATCTGAGGGGATTCATGCTAAATATGGCCCAAGGGATCCAAGGGTTGCCTTAATTAATGCTACTTATTATTATTATTATTATTATTATTATTATTATTATTATTATGTTTTTGTAGTTGAACAAAAAAAATTAAAAAATGGATGATTATTTTCTACTAAATTTGTGGTTATGTACAAAATACTACATTTGCCGTATCCCTATAACTTTAGTCTTTGACTTATTCTTATATGTGGCAAAAAAGTGGACAATTGATAATAAATACATTAATTATATTTTTATTGAAACTATTTGATTTTTTATCATGTTTCCGATGAAATAGTAAAAAAAATTTCAAAAACTTTGTGTAGTAACTTTTGCGTACTCTACTAATGTGATTGGCTGCGTCACATTGTTTTAATATAAAATCATTGTTTTGGCTAATCATATTAGTAGGGTGCGTAAGGAGTACACAAAAGTGACTGTATGTAGTAGAACTCTTTAAAACCTCTCTCGTTGACTCTCTTGAAAGATAGAAAACATATATTTTATTCAACAGATATGAGTAGGGGTGAAAGTTTAAACTGAAAAACTAAAAAACCAGCCTGAACCGAACCAGACCAGATCGTCTGGAACCGGTTCTATGATTCCACAAACCAAATAGAATCGATCCTATTCCGTTCTAGGATTTCTGGGACTAGACTGAACCGGACTGATTTGTATTTATATATATAATTAATTTTAATATTATATAAAATATTATATATAAATTTTTTATATATAATATATAATTTTATATCATAATTTATAAGATAAAATTATAATATTAAACATGAACATTTGTTTGATCATATGTTATTAATATAAAATATATATATTAATTACATTTTTAAACCTAATAAATTTTCAACATATTTCTTTGAATCCTTTTGGTAAATACATAATATAATACTAATATACATTAGTATATTAATTATATTTCACTTTAATTAATTGGTACATATTAGTATACTAATGTATATTAATACTAATGTTATATCAAATCACTATAACTTATTAATATTAAATCACTTTTATATAGTAATATTAATATGAGTACTATATTAATATTAATACTATACTAGTACTTAGTGATTTAATATTAATACTAGTACTATATTAAATCATTTTTTAATACAACATATTTTTTTTATAGCAGTTTTTTTTTTTAAATGAAATTAGCACTTGATTAAAACCAGAAAATCAATACAAAATCGGTTTTTGAAAATATAAAATCGATGTAACTTGTTCAGTTCTAAAAATTATACAAAATTAGACTGAATTAGACTGATTACACCCTAGATACAATGCTTTTATGTAATTTCCCTAAAATGTTTTATTATATTATATTGTGTGTTAGTAGCATGGAGATTCATATTGATGTTGTAAGTTTTATTTTTTGGTAAGTATATTTAAAGCATAATGTACCACTGCTTAGATAATTAATTAAGTGTATGTTACGATTCTATCCATTAAGTTTGCAGAAAATGATGTTTAACAATAAAATAACAAGGGAGTTGGGGGAGAGATTGGGCAAAATAGAGAAAAAGTTGGCGGTCAAGCCTGTGATGGGTGGTGCTAGAGCCCAAAGTTTGGAATACCGTAACGGATGTTGTACCAGTCAAGACACTGAAACAAAATATTTTGATATCGATATTATTTCGCGGACTGTTTCGAGAAAATCGATATATAGATAAATTATATATATAAATATATATAAATTATATTTCAACATAATAATTTATATATGAATATATTATAAATAAATATACACACACACACACACACACACACATATATATATATAACTATAAATAACATTCTTTGAATTGAGAGTCAAAAAATAAGCTTGAAGTTTTTAAAAAAGAAAAACTAAAGGCCAAAATACCGGCAGATACGTAAGCCTATATAGACCAAAATATCAACCGGTACAATCTGTATTTGGGACAGTACAAAATATGTATAATACATGTACCAAACTAATGGCTGGTACGGCATATAGCAGTTTGTAACGGTACGGTATTTAAAACATTGCTAGAGCCACTGATAAAAGGTATGGAATTTATAATTTTTTTAAAAAATATTTTTTTATATATATTTAAAAAATAAAAAATAAAAAAACATAATACTAAAAAATAAGAATAATGCTACTTATCATTCCAATTTATCTTATGATGTGACATTAATTGATTAAAAATTATTTATTATATTTCAAAAATAAATTTATCATCTAATACCATATCATGATATGATATGAGGATGATGAAAAAATAAATGATGAATAAATTTTTTCTAAAATTAAACAAACACAAATCCTGAAAAGAAATGCCTAATCGATACAATTGATAGGTACACTTCGTTATTTCCTTCGTGAGTCGGTCCAAGTCTCAATTTGATACAGTGGAGTTGGATGCCGACTAAAGGCCTCAAGCTATTATTTAAAGATTTTTTTTTTTTTTTAAAGTAAGCAAAACTCAAATAAATCTTCATATATCATAAATTGTTTAAATATTTTTTGAATTGAAGAAAATGTTTAGTCTACTATAAGGATGAAATAATCAGTCATAAAATATTCTTAAGCTAATATCAATATTATCTCCTCATCAATTTTTTCATTAAATCATTCTTTTTGTGAGTAATAATTTCTTCATGGAATACAAGTTCTATTACCATTTCAAAAGAAATCTTTTAAAGGAATTCAAAACACATGCAAATCTGTTATCTCCGGACATATTATATTTGGAGAAGGTAACTAAGTGGACTCCCTCAAAATGGAAGTAGTTGTCAATTGGCCAAGGACCACAAATGTGCAATAAGTAGAAGCTTTTTTAGGACATGCTAGATAATATGAGAGATATGTAGAGGGATTCTTTGGTATTGCAACACCTATGATGAAGTTGACGAGAAGTTTGCTTGGACTGATGAGTGCGAGAATTGTTTTAATGAATTGAAGAGGCGGCTTGTGACAATACTAGTGCTCACCATTCCCACGGGTACGAATGGTTTTGTCATTTATAGTTATGCCTCACTTAAAGATTTGAGTTGTGTTTTGATGCAACATGGGAAAGAAGCAGGTTATGCCTCATACCAATTGAAAAGTTACGAGTAGAATTACTAGAATGCGAACCATAATTTTGAGCTTGCAATGGTAGCACTCATATCTAAGCTATGAAGGCATTATCATTATTTGTATGGAGCACGCTGGAGATTTCATAGACCACAAGAGCTTGAAGTACTTCCTCACTCAAAAGGAATTGAACATGAGACAAAAGAGATGGTTGGAATTGCTGAAGGGCTATGGTTGCAACATCAACTACCATATGGGCAATCGAACGTGGTTGCGGATGGTCTCAATAGGAAGTCATCTTCAGGTACTTAGGCTAAGATGTATACACCTAAGAAGCCCTTGCTATTAAATATGGAGCGAGCTAGAATCGAAATTATAAGAGAATTACAAGCACAAGTGAGCATCTGGGTCCTTAGTTTTGACATGGTTGGATATAATCAAGAGTACTCAAACTAATTATTCAGGCCTAAAAGAGATAGTGAATGAGGTCAAGGAAGGGAAGAGATTAGAGTTTAGAGTGACGGAAAATGGTTTTCTATGGTATGATAACAAGACTTGTGTGCTTGACAAGAAGGAGATTCAATAGTTGATTTTGAGAGAGGCACATTGATCCTTGTATATGGTTCACCCGGGAAGTGCCAAAATGTACCAAGACACGAGACAAGACTACTAGTGGAGTGATATGAAGAAAAATACAATGACCTATATAGCTTAGTGCTTGACATGTTTGCAAGTCAAGACTCAGCATTAGAGACTGTTTGGGATGCTATAGCCACTCCCAATATTAGTAATGACTTGGAAAGAGATTGAGATGGATGTTGTGCTAGGATTTTCAAGGAAACTAGGAGGGCAAGATTCGGCAGGGGTGATTGTTGATAGATTGTCAAGGTTGACCTAATTCATCCCTATTCAAATGACGCATGGAGAAGTTGATAGAACTTTATGTTAAAGATAGTTTTTATACTCTTGTTAAAGATAGTATTGAAAAAAAATGCTTGTTTCACTTCAGTATTTTGGAGGAGTGTACATAGAGAGTTAGGGACACTGATGTACAATACAACTTGCCATCTCCAAAAAGATGGTCAATTGGAGAGAATTATTCAAGTTTTGGAGATCATGCTTTGAGCCTACATGTTGGACTTCAAGGGAAGTTGGGTAAGTACCAAACCCTATAAACTCCACCACTTTATTTTCCTTCCGCAGAAGCTAGGTTCGTTGTTTCCTCCCTATACGAGCTCTGTGCCTCCATCATTATTATCAAAGTGATATTCTCAACAATTTCTTTTTGTATCAGAGGGCGAGGTTGTCGGGCGAGACTCTTGGATATACCTTCCATCACCACAGGTATCTAAGATCCTAAGGGCTAGTACCATATTTAATTACAATCTTATATATATATATATATCTATATATATTGGTGATTATACCTTTTTTTTGTTGGGTATGTGCTAGTAATTATCAGCTAAGATAATTTGGGTTGCCATAATAAATTTTGTAGTTTCACATGCATATATAGTACTAATTTTTGAAGTCCAAATCTATCAATGTGATGACTTTTGGTCTTTAAATCTGTTTTATGGTTTGCCACCAGTTTGGACTTTGGAGTATCTTCAGGCTTGAAAACACAGTACTTGATTTCCATTAACTACTCCCCTACCTTCCTAATTAATTTACCATGTATAGTTTTTTTTTTTTCCAACACCCAAGACAAAAAGCTTCATCATTGCTAACTCTTAAAATCACTTTATTGCTTATATATGGTCCTCATTCTCCTTCACTACATCTTCCTTCCATACCCTTAACTCTTATTCAATAAGCTCACTAACTCTTGCATATGCTCCTAGTGATGTGATTGGAGATTGCACACTGTATATGTAGTTTACATAATTAGTATCAGGAAATATGATATTAATGAAATAAATTCTTTAATTCAGCAACTCACTTTATTTAGTTTTTTTTTTTTTTATAGCATTTGCCAGCTGCAGTTTGTGTCCCTTGTATTTTTATTTCTATTTTGATGTTTCCAAGCTCTTCTACATTCTCCTCCTTTTCATTTTCTTACATTTTTTATTCCACACTACATGTTTTAAGTACAAACTTTCATTCTCATGGTTTTGAGTAATGGTTTGTTAGTATAGGATGTCATGACTTCATCAGATTCTTTCATGAATTGGCTACATCAGAGATCAAAGCAAAGATGGTTGATAGATACAGGCAGTCACAGTATGCAAAAAGGGAAAGAAATAGGATTCAAGAAACATCAACCATTGTAAGCATCTAACCTTAATTGCCAATTTGGATATGAACTTCAATCCCTATGTTGAGGTCTGCATGTTGCATATTTAGATCCATACAACACTTTTTATTCATGCTGTTTTTACGTACTTTGATTTATATAAAATAGGATAGCAAGTTACATGCATATTTAATGAAGTAGTATTGGCCCTAGGCCCAGCTAAGTATAGCAATTGGTCAACTTCTTCTGTAGTTACTGTAATGATTTTGTACTGGCATGCACCCTAACCAGAATATTGTTATACAGGAATGAGTGAAGTGCAACTTGCATATTACATTGGGTGTCAATATGGGCTACGATGTCTTGAGCAGGGATGCCAAATGGAGATCAAATTGGTAGGCAGAAATGTGAAAAATGTGAGTATTTAATTACAACAAATTAGATGTAAAAAGACTGCCATATGTCCAGATATTATGGAGCATTAGACTAAACTGTATGTAATTTCTATGGCTGCTGTCATGTTTAAAAAATAAACATGGAAAATAGATAATAAATGTATGGTCTGTTTGCTAGTAATTTTTTTTTTAAAATTTTGTAATTGAGTATTTCAAGCGACTAAATCGCTGGAAATAGCTGTAAACTCATTGCAATTGCTCTAATCTAGCAATTTATATGCATTGCCAAAAAAAAAAAAAAAAAAAATTCAACTACAACGAAGAGAAGAGATTGTTGCAATAGATCACCCATCATTTCCAGCGAGTTTTACATCTATTGCAACAATTTATATCATTGCAATTGATCTTTTTCAAAGATTTATCCGTAAATGGATCACACCATTCCTAGTGTTTTTTTTAGTTTTTTGAGACGAAAAAAAATCGCTGGTAATATTATTTTTCCTAGTGATTTTTGTCTATTTATGAAATTGATCAGAAAAGACACCTTAATTGCATCAAACATGTAACAAATTAAAAAGTGCTGAAATTGATCAAATATAGCGATTTTTAGAAGTTTTTGCGAAGATTTTAAGCGTTGAAAAATGCATGTTTTCTTGTAATGGACAAATGAGTTCCACTAGTAGAACTCCTCATCCTAGTATCTAAAGTCATGATAAAAATAAAAGACTCCAAATGACTTAGAAATATTTCATGAACATAGTGAATGCATGTGGCATGGGATTCATGACATGTATCAAATAAACATGTAACAGATGATACGACATTTAGTAGCATGTAACAAATAAAAAAGAATAATAGTAAGTGACATGTCATGACATATTCTAAAAATTTATAATAAGCATAATTAACATGAAAATTTATTGGTACCACTACACATACTTAATAACACCGAGAAAAAGTTAAAAGCTAACTTACAAATATGTAGTTTACGTAAAGCGAAACATTAAAAGTCGTGAATTGAAACGAGATATTTTCTAAAGTTAAAATCTCACTTAAACCTCAAAAAATTTAAAGCTTACTAATTTAGGGCTAAATTTGCGAAGTGATCCCTTTACTTTTGGAAAATTATAATTTTTCCCCTAAAAATAAAGATTTTGCATACAAAGTCCACAATCTACCAAAATTCATATTTTTCTTGTAAATTTAATCCTAAATCCAAATATAAATGTAGAAAAATTTTAAAAAAATTCAAAACTAGGAGAAACACTCCTTGGCCAAAACACTCATAGGCCAAAAATATTATTTTGTTGCTACTTGATCTTCTAACATATTAACATGCTTAAACCGATTGTTTCTTGGTTAAACCGATTGATCTTCTAACAGATTAACATAGTGACTAAATCCTTGATTTTCATGCAATGAATCTTCAAATAATACAACCATATACCTCAATTCAAGTTCTAACTTGATCTAATTATTAAATCTAAAATGTCATAGAAAACATTTCACCAAACATAAACGAAAGCCTCTAGTTTGAGTTTATTACAAACTCTTGCATGTTCATCAACACTCTGTTGAGCTGAAATATTGTAGATTTTATACATTTAGAATCAATACATTTTAATTAACTCATGATATTATTATTAGTTTTAGATAAAAAAAATAGTTAATAAACATAAATACGAGTTGTGATTTTTAATTGATTAATATCATGTTTATGTTTAATTTTATATCTATAATTTAATTGGATAATATTTCCTCACATGCACAACATATTTTTTATATTCTATTTTTCCTTTAAATTTATATTTAGATTTCTATTTTGAGTGTATTGCTTCTTTTCCTTAATTCTATTGCTTTTAAAAAAGACTGATAATTTACTTTATGTTATAAAACTATCGAAAGGAGAGAGAGAGAGAGAGAGATAGAGCTCAGAGAAGTTATGAAACTTATAAATTTCTTAAAGAATTCAATGATATATATAGGCATACAAAGGGGACTATGCTAGCTTACTATGCTAGCACTATGCACTATGCATATGTCGGCCAACTCACTATGCTAGTACTATGCTAGTACTATGCACTATGCATATGTCGGCCAACTCACTATGCTAGCACTATGCACTATGCATTTGATGGCTAGTTCAAGGTGGTCATACAATTTATTTTACAACAATGTTATTTTACAACACTCCCCCTTTGGATGACCACATATAATGAATATGCCTCGTTAAAACCTTACCAAGGAAAAACCCTGTGGGAAAAAAACCAATGGCGAAGGAAAAAGAGTACAATATTCATGTGTACCGTAAAATGCTTTAAAATTGCCTCATTAAAACCTTACAAAGGAAAACCCAGTGGGAAAAAACCTTAGCGAAGGAAAAAGAGTACAATCAGTATAAGTCTTCAAGACATTACTCCCCCTGAAAAGTGTATGATAAAAGGTCTTCAAGTCTCCGCATTCCAATGTTCTGCACAATCTTCTTAAATGTTGCAGTTGGTAATGCTTTTGTGAATAAATCTGTCAGATTATCACTTGATCGTATCTGCTTGATTTTAATTTCACCTTTCTCTTGAAGTTCATGAGTATAAAAGAATTTAGGTGAAATATGTTTAGTTCTATCACCTTTGATATATCCTCCTCTAATTTGAGTAATACAAGCAGCATTATCTTCGTATAAAGTTGTTGGACTATCATTAATCACTGGAAGGCCACACTTTTCTTGAATATGTTGGATCATTGATCTTAGCCAAATACATTCTCGACTTGCTTCATGAATTGCAATGATCTCTGAGTGATTTGAAGAGGTAGCAGATAGTGTTTATTTGACAGATCTCCATGATATAGCAGAATTTCCATAAGTAAATACATATCCAGTTTGAGATCTACCTCTGTGTGGATCTGAAAGATAACCTGCATCTACATATCTAACTAATTGTGGACTTGAACCATGTTGATAAAATAATCTCATATCAACCGTACCTCGAAGGTATCGAAGGATATGTTTAATGCCATTCCAATGTCTTCGAGTTGGTGCGGAACTATATCTTGCAAGTAAATTAACTGAAAATGCAATATCAGGCCGAGTGCAATTTGCAAGATACATCAGGGCTCCAATTGCACTGAGATAAGGTATTTCAGAACCAAGAATTTCTTCATTGTCTTCACAAGGACGAAATGGATCCTTCTGCACATCAAGTGATTAAACAACCATTGGAGTACTCAGGGGATGAGCTTTGTTCATGTAAAAGTGTTTCAAGACTTTCTCTGTATAATTTGACTGATGAATGAGAATTCCATTTGGCAAATGCTCGAGCTGCAGGCCGAGACAAAATTTCGTTTTGCCAAGATCCTTCATTTCAAATTCATTCTTTAAATATGTAACGGTTCTTCTGATCTCTTCAGGAGTTCCAACAAGATTTAGATCATCAACATAAACCGCAATAATAACAAATCCGGAGTCTGATTTCTTAATAAAAACACATGGGCATATTGGATTATTCTCAAATCCTTCTTTCAATAGATATTCGCTAAGGCGTTTATACCACATACGTCCGGATTGCTTTAACCCATATAAAGATCTTTGAAGCTTAATAGAATATATACTTCTGGATGTACTCAGATTAGAAGCTTCAGGCATTTTATATCCTTCAGGGATTTTCATATATATGTCATGATCTAATGATCCATATAAATATGCAGTGACCACATCCATCAATTGCATATTCAATCTTTTTATAATTGTCAAACTGATCAAATATCTGAATGTGATTGCATCCATAACAAGAGAGTATGTTTCCTCATAATCAATCCCAGGTTTCTGCAGGAAACCTTGTGCAGTCGTGCTTTATATCGCACAATTTCATTGCTTTCATTACGCTTACGTATAAATACCCATTTATATCCAACGGGCATTACACCCTTTGGTGTTTGTATAATTGGTCCAAAGACCTCTCGCTTTGCTAGCGAGTTTAATTCAGCTTCAATAGCTGATTTCCATTTTGGCCAGTCATCTCTACGTCGACATTCTTCAACAATTCTTGGCTCAATTTCTTCATTACTTCTGGTAATGTCAAGAGCCATTTTATATGAAAATATGTTATCGACAACAGTTTTATTTTTATTCAAAATTTCTCCTGTACTCATGAAATGTATCGAGATCTCGTTATTTTCAGGTACCTGTCCCTCTTCAAGGGAAGACATTTCATGAAATACCTCTTCAGGAAGTTCTTTCTCAAGAGATTTACTCTCTTCAGGAGCATCAATTACTCTTATGGCCTGTGTTGGTATGGACTCTTCAGAAGTACCAAATTCATTTTATATTTTCCTCTTCCGAGGGATTTTGTCCTTAGCACCAATAGGTCGTCCACGCTTCAGGCGTATCTTAGACTCGCCTATTGCTATTTTGGCAACTTGTCCTTCAGGGACTGCAATCCTTGCTGGAACATTAACAGCAGGAATATATGATTTTACCACACCTTTAGTGTCAGTAAATACATCCGGTAATTGGTTTGCAACACTTTGCAAATGAATAATCTTTTGAACCTCTAGATTACATTCTTTTGTACGAGGATCAAATTGGGAAAGAGCTTTATTTTCCCAAGTAATTTCCTGTCGTGCTTCAGGCACCGACTTCTCATTACCCAATGTTGGAAAAATGGATTCGTCAAAATGACAATCCTCAAAACGTGCCTTAAACATATCCCCTGTAAGAGGCTCAAGGTATTTGATAATAGATGGAGAATCAAACCCAACATATGTCCCAAGTCTACGTTGAGGGCCCATCTTTGTACGTTGTGGAGGTGCAATTGGAACATATACAGTACATCCAAAAATACGAAGATGAGAAATATTTGGTTGCTGACCAAATGCAAGCTGTAATGGTGAATATTTGTGATATGCTGATGGTCTAACTCGAATTAATGATGCTGCATGAATTATAGCATGTCCGCAAGCAGAAATAGGAAGATTTGATTTCATGAGTAAAGGTCTAGCGATTAGCTGAAGCCTTTTAATCAATGATTCAGCTAAACCATTTTGAGTGTGTGTGTGGGCAACTGGATGCTCAACATCTATTCCTATTAACATGCAATAATTATCAAAAGCTTGAGATGTAAATTCTCTTGCATTATCCAATCGAATAGTTTTAATTGGATAGTTAGGAAATTGTGCTCGTAGCTTAATTATTTGTGCAAGAAGTTTAGCAAATGCAGAATTTCTAGTGGAAAGTAGACAAACATGTGACCATCGACTTGATGCATCAATTAAAACCATAAAATATCTGAACGGTCCACTTGATGGTTGAATAGGCCCACATATATCTCCATGAATCCTTTGTAAAAAAGATGGAGATTCAAAAATAACCTTTGAGATAGATGGTTTGATAATCAATTTACCTTGAGAACATGCAGAGCATGGATATTCATTGGGTAAGATAATCTTCTGATTCTTTAAGGGATGCCCATACGAATTATCAATTATTTGTCTCATCATTATTGATCCCGGATGTCTAAGGCGATCATGCCAAGTCATAAATATTTTGGGATCAATGCACTTTTGGTGCATTACAACATGTGATTCAATTGTTCTCATTTCTGTATAATACAATCCAGATGAGAGGGCAGACAGTTTTTCTAATATAAGCTTCTGGCTCGAAATTATTTAGTAATGAGAAGATGCTTTTTCTTGTCTTCGTTAATGGTTTCAATATGACAACCATTAAGACGTATATCTTTAAAACTCAATAAATTTCTTCTGGATTGTGAAGAAAATAGAGCATCATCAATACAAAATTTGGTGCCATCAGGCAACACAATATAAGCTCTTCCGGAGCCTTCAACTAGATTCGATGAACCGGAAATGGTATGAACATAGGCTTTACTCAATGTTAGATTTTGAAAATATTTTTTATTCTTAAGAATTGTGTGAGTTGTAGCACTGTCAGCCAGACATACATCTTTATTATTCATCTCGGAGATAGAAAGTTCATCAATAAGACTCATGATTCTACAAAATATATAAAACTTCCATTACTACAAAACATTGCAGAATAAAAATATTTTACAATAATATGAAGGAAATACATTAATTAAAAAGGAACACTTCCATGATTAACTCTACTATTAGAATCCTCAAAGAAATCAAAAACATCAAGGCTTGTAATATCTTCTCAATCTATAGAATCTAAAGCATATGATGGTTCAACAAAATTTGTTTCAAATTTCTTTGTTTTTTCTTTTATAGAAGATTGGTATAAGTCAACCAAGTGCTTAGCTGTACGACAGGTACGAGACCAATGTCCAGTTATACCACATGTATGGCATTCATCTTCATATTTCTTTAAAAATTTATTTTGAGGACTTTTGCCCTTCTCTGAGTTGAACCACTTCTGGTGGTACGGTGTATATCTATTATTTTCCCTTTTAGTGTGGTCACTTCTAGGACCTCCACCTCTATAGTTTTTCTTACCACGTCCATGCCCCATTTTTCTTTGAAAAGATGCACCATTCGCTTCTAGGAATGATGTAAATCTAGTACCATTCATTTCAGGGAATGATATAAAACCAGTAGGACGTGACTGGTGATTCCTTAATAAAAGCTCATTATTTTGCTCAGCTAATAGAAGACAAGATATAAATTCAGAATATTTTTTGAACTTTCGCTCTCGATACTGCTGCTGCAGGAGCACATTCGAGGCATGAAAAGTAGTATATGTCTTCTCTAATAAGTCATCATCAGTGACTTTTTCACCACATAATTTCAATAGCGAGCTAATTTTAAAGAGTACAGAGTTATACTCACTAACACTCTTGAAGTCTTGCAACCTCAGGTGCATCCAATCATGACGAGCTTTTGGGAGGATTACAGTTTTCTGGTGTTCATGTTCATATCTCTCCCTTAAATCATTCCACAAAATAAGTAGATCTTTTACCGTTAGATACTCAATTTTTAATTCTTCATGAAGATCGTGCCGAAGGAAAATCATTGCCTTAGCACGGTCCTGCAAGGACCCTTGATTTCCTTCTTTAATTGTATCTCCCAGGTTCATTGCATCCAGATGGATCTCAGCATCAAGGATCCAAGATAAATAATTTTTCTCAGAAATGTCAAGAGCAACGAATTCCAATTTTGTAAGATTTGACATTTTTTACATATATAAATCAGGAACATAAGTATGTTTAATATTTCATATTCATTTTGAAAACTACAAAAATATATTGAAAGACTTACTTGAAGTAGATGACTACTAGCTTCAAAATATTCAGTTCGTACTGATAACGTGTTATAAAACTATCGAAATGAGAGAGAGAGATAGAGATCAGAGAAGTTATGAAACTTACAACTCACTATGCTAATACTATGCTAGCACTATGCACTATGCATATGTTGGCCAACTCACTATGCTAGTACTATACACTATGCATATGTCGGCCAACTCACTATGCTAGCACTATGCACTATGCATTTGATGGCTAGTTCAAGGTGGTCATACAATTTATTTTACAGCAATGTTATTTTACAATACTTTCTTTGACTTTTTTATGTTAACATGCAGTGCAATTAAGAAAGTGAGATGCGGTAGTTGTCTCGCAGAGCAAGACGTTTGGGACACACTAAAGACACTGCATTTGAGGTGCACAGGAGCTATGGTGAAGAAATGGGAGTTGGATTTTTCTCATTCTTTTTGGGATGAAGACACAGATGGCAGTGGAAGCTCTATATATATATTTTTTCTTTTTCATTTGGGGTATCATGCAGAGGTGTGGTTGTTTATTATTTTTCTGGAGGCTCGACGAAAAAGGGTAGGATGGCTAGTTTGAGGGAGAGCAAGAGCTACGGAGCAGGTAGGAAGAGCAGTGAAAATGAAAAAAAAAACAAAAAGAGAAAGAGGGTACTGACTTAGAGAGAGACACGAAATGGAAAGGGGGCTTTGTTTTTTTTTTTTCTGGGGGATAGCGGATGGAGAGTGGAAGGAGGGAAGCGGTTTTTTAGGCTTTTCTGGTCTGGGACGCAACACAGACTTTGTGGGGGGAAGAAACAGAGGAAGATAGACGGCCAAGGGGTGAAGAGAAAGAAAACAAAGTAGAGAGCTACGGACTGAGGGACCGAACTTGAGGGGGGTTTTCATTTTGGACGCTGGAGAAAGAAAGGAGGGAAGGAACAGCTAGGACCGAAAGAGAGAGCATTTAACGAAGGAACCTTTCCTTCTTTGGCCCACAAGCTGAAGCATTCCCGTCAGAATCGAAGAGAGAGAGAGAGAGAGAGAGAGAGAGAGAGAGAGAGAGAGAGAGAGAGAGAGAGAGAGAGAGAGAGAGGAAATTTTGTGGCTTTCTTCATTTGAGCAGGTAGACGGAACAAAAAAAAAAAAAGAAATGAAATGAAAGAGAGGAGCTGGGAACGTGAAGACGTTGGGGCTTTACAGAATTCAGGGAGTTATTTCTTTATGGGGCTCTATCTCCTCTTTTTGCTCTATGGTCTAGATTATTTTTCTAGTATTAATTTATATATTTTATTTCAGTTTTTTTTAGAGAACATTTTTGTGATTTTCATAGCTCTTGTGTTGAGCATGATTGACTAAATTTTTGTAATAAGGTTACGGGTGAAGTATAATGATTTAAACATTATTTTTGGATCAACGTAGAATTTATATTATGAGCTTGATTAATTGAATGATTTTATTATTGGATATTTTGATTATCTATATATTTATTTTGATTCATTGTGATTTTCGAATATAATGAATGCTTGAAAAAATCCCTGTGATATTCAAATGAGTTTGTAAATGTTATAATCATCAATCGTTCATGCTTAATCATTAGTGACTATTTTTCTTGACCTTAAATGTTAAATCTTTTAATTAAATGGAATCATTATTCTAATTTAATGGAAGTAAATCGATCAGAAATAATATTCTAAATTATTAGACGGATCCTCGAAACCTTAGTCATTCTCCATATTGATTTATTTTATCATTTTAATCTTATTCTGTTACTTTAAAAATCTTCATCTCAGTAATTTTCTTTTCTATTTGATTGCACATTCATTTTAGTAATTTATTTTCATTGTTTTAGTTATTATTTTTATTACATAAGTCAATCTATGTGGATTCAACCATGTTAGGTACTACAACACCTATATACTTACAGGTAAAACTGCATTAAATTTTTGATCCACTAGTTTGAGTCAAAGTTTAGGTACAACACACTCCATCAAAGATCTAAAGCATAACTCCTAAAATATAAAATCTTAATCCACAAATCAAAGGCTCAAGAACAATATATATGAAAACCAAAGCCATAAGATCATGTTTCTAGAACCGGAACTCTAATCTCTCTCACTAAATGACATAATCAAGAGTGTTTAAGCTAGAATGAATAGTCCCCCCTCTCGCTAGGAAAGGTGGGGTGGTTTCTCTTTGTCTCTTATAGAGCATAAAGGTTCGTCTCTCAGTTTCATCTATAGAGTCATTAGTGGTTTTAGTTTCTAGTTACAATGGATGATGAGATTTCCAACTTGTATGAGGGCCTACGGTTAACTGAAGAGGAGTAGCAATCTGTAAACCTCACAAAAGAGGATGTTTTGGTTTCTAAGGAGAAGAGTAAGAAGTGTCTGGCAGCATTAGTAGTATTAGAGAAGGACATCAACAAGGGTGCTTTCAAGGCCATAATGACCAAGGTGTGGAAAGCAGAGGGGCCATTAATCTTCAAATGGGTTAGGAAGAACAGTTTCCTAATCGAGTTCAAAGATATAGACGAGAAGCATAAGGTGACGTAGGGTCGGCCTTGGTCCTTTGCCAGGAACCTTGTATGTTTAGGTTGCCTAAATCTCCAAGACATAAACTTCATGTTGGAACCATTCTGGATCCAACTCCATAACCTGCCTTTGCGGGTATGAATAAGAATATGGGTGAAAAGCTGGGTGCTACTATTGGTCAAGTTCTACTGGTTGATGACCAATAAATGGGTTGGGACCAATACTTGAGAGTCAAAGTGTTAGTCGACACTACCAAGCCTTTACGAAGAGGTCAATTCCTCAACATGGGGGAAAGTGATGGGCTCCAAGGTGGACCGAATCTTAAAGATCTCTTGCAATTTTTAAATGGGATAATCATAAGATCGATAGCAAAGAAGAGCAATGAAGCAATGCAAGGATTGGTGCAATCCACTTGGGATGAGTCTAGCAAGAGCTCAATATTCAAAATGGGCTTAAGAGAAAGAGATCCAGTTCTTATCTAAGTGATACAAGCAATGGAAGAGTGCATTATAAATTATGGCCTATTATTTTATTTATGTGATTGAAGGCCTTGGACTTGTTTAATTCATTTAAATGACTTCTTTTATTAGTTTAAAATAATTAGGCTTATTATGAGGACTTAGGGGCATGTTGGAAAAGTTATTATTTTGTTGAACTAGGGTTTCAAGAGGGTTATTGTAGCATGGCACTGTAGCCGTGGCACTATTCACTCATGGGTATTTTTGGAAGATGGGGCTTTATTTTACCTAGGGTTTTGTGAGATTTTAGTTTAAATACTCTTTGTTGCCTCATTTTAAACAGTTTATGAAAGTTTATGAAAATTGATGAATTTTATTCATTATGAGTTGAGTTTATCTGCTCTTGTTCTTAATTGAACTTTTGAACTTATCAAAGGTAAATCACAACTTTTGTAGCATTCCTCCTTTGTAATTTGGGTTCTTGAGACATGTTCGTCAACGAATCTAGATTTTAATATAATCTAGGTTCTTGAAATGAGTTCCTCAATAAGTCTAATTCTTCCATCCAGTGAGTTGATTTTAACTTTCTTGGGTGAGTTTTCCAATTGATTGTGGGTTTAAGGGATTCCAATTTCATAGGTTCGCATCAGAAAGTAAAGCTTGGATATCATTCAAATATGAGAGACTGCCCAGTTTTTGCTTCCATTGCGGGGCTATTCAACACACCAAGAAAAAATGTTCTAAGCCTACATGGGATGGAAGGCTACGAGATAAATAACAACTCTAGTATGACACCTAGCTCAGGGCGAGTCCTCAGTCAAGTTCTTACCAGGCCCACCCAAGGAATAAGAAAGATCCGGGGGATAAAGAAGAGCTCATGCAAAGCACCTTTAATGGCAAGGAAGCTGGTTTAGGCAGGAAAGATTTTGACTCTTCAATAGCAGGAAAGTAAGGTAGGAATGCCTGGAACCTCGAGATCTTAAGCCTTCACCAGCAAGTTGACTCCACTTTTGGCAATTTTGCCGATGCAGTTAATAAAGGTCAAGATAGCTTACCAAATGGGGATATGTCCTCAACACTCAAGGTGCCAAGAAAGGCAACTAACTTCTGTGTTGAGGACATTAGTTTGTCCAAGAATCATGCTCTTAGCAACCTACAAACACCTTTTCAACTAATAGATCATCTTATGGTCCTTGCACAAGACAACATACAACCCCCTCTCCCTGTAAGTGTCTTGGCTATTAAAGTGGAAGTTCCTTTCTTACAAAGTTACAAGGCTGCTAAGGTGGCACAGGTGGCAATCCAGGTGGAGGGCCTTAACAATCTAGAGCAGGAAGGGCATAATGGGAAGTTACAGTCGAGGAATGAGAGTGATGAATGTGCTTCCAACTGTAAGCTAGAGGACTCTCAAGATAGCTCTAAGTGGAAGAGAAGGGATGGCTAAAACAACCTGTGGTCAAGGGTGGCTTGATCATTAGAAAGGCAGGTAAGAAAAAAGCCTCCCTAACAACTTCTAATGGCTCTCATGTGCGCTCTATCCATGACAAGAGTAGGTGCAAGAAGAAAAGCAAGACAACTGAAGTATGTGAAAATGAAGAGCAAATAGGATTGGTGGGACTTGCTAGGTAGCCCTACCAACAGACATGATTCTTATAAGTTAGAACTACCGAGGGCTTGAGAACATTCAGACAATTAACTTTCTTAACCTCCTAGTTAAGGATAATCACCCAGAATTATATTTCTTATGGAGACAAAATGTTCAAAAAAGAAAGTGATGGAAGTCTGCAGCAAGTTAAAATTTGATTCTCATTTGGTAGTAGAAAGTAGAGGGAGTAGTGGAGGACTTACACTAATGTGGAAGAGTCATGTGAAAAGTCATTTACAAATACTCGAGGTAGCATATTAATGCCCATGTGACAACTAAACCTGAAGCACCAACCTGGCTCCTCATAGGCTTCTATGACCACCCTGAGACTTATAAAATAAACAGGAGCTGGGAATTTTTAAAGGCCATCAAACTAGTAGCCTTCACACCATGGCTATGCTATGGTGATTTCAATGAAATCATCTGTCAAGGTGAGAAGGAGGAAGGCTACCCTAGGCCTTACAAACAGATGGAAATATTTAGAGATGCCCTTGAATGTTGCTTATTAAACTTGATTCAGACCAGAGGCTCTAAGTACACTTGGGCCAACAATAGAAGATGTAGAAGCTTTACCAAAGAAAAGTTGGATTGACCTCTTGCAAATCCAACTTGGAAGCATATGTTTAAGGATGGTTGCTGTTCTGTGGAGCCTACAGTAAAATAAAACCATTCACCACTTGTTACCTTTATGGGGAATAGAAGGATTCATGGCAACCTGAAGACAAAATGCTTCAAGTTTGAAGCTGCTTGGTTATTAAAGGAAGATTGTGTTCAAACTATAAAGGAGGCTTGGGGAAAGACTGCGGGTGGTGAGGATCATACTACCATTATGAAAAGAAGACTTCTCAATTGCATGTTTGCACTAAAAACATGGGATGCCAAATCTAACAAAAAGATCCTTGCTGATATCAAGCATAAACTGGAAAAGCTAAGAGAGCTGCAAGAAAATGGAAGAGGAGATCATGTAGATTCTGCTTCAAAGCTGCAAAGTGAAATTGACCAAACTCTAGTTGAGGAGGATCTTAAATGGAAACAAAGGGAAAAAAACCATTGGCTACAAATGGGGGATAGAAACACAAAATATTATCATATGCAGGCCACTCATAGAAAGAAAATCAATAGAATCTCTTAAATCTTGGATATTAGAAACCTGTTGGTGACTAAGAAGCAACAAATTGGGGCTACCTTCTCCCAATTTTTCTCTAAACTATTCTCAACCTCTCAGGCTCTCACCCCTTTGGTATAGAAGAATGTCTCATAAACATGGCCCACAGAGTAACACCCGAGATGAATGAGATTTTGCTGCAGGACTTCATTGAGGAAGAGTTTAAGATGGTTGTGTTCTAGATGAAAGGTTTAGGCTCTCCAGGACCTGATGGGTTTCCAACTTTATTTTATCAAACTAATTGGGAATTACTTAGCTAGGAGGTCTGTAGCTTTGTACTCAAGATTCTAAACAAGGGAGGTCTTTGGAGGGGGCCAATGATACCTTCATTACCTTAATTCCAAAGGTTAAGGAGCCCAAGAAAGTTTATGATTTCAGGCCTATAAGCCTATGTAATGTTATTTATAAAATTATTGCAAAAGTAAAGTCAAATAGGCTTAAGGCTATATTACTAACATTATTTCTTTTAATCAAAGTGCTTTTGTTCTAGGTAGGGCCATCACTGATAATATTTTGGTAGCTTAAGAGACCCTTCACTCAATGACAACTAGAATGACAGGAAAATCTAGCTTCATGGCCTTCAAACTTCATGAGCAAGGCATACGATTGGTTGGAGTGTCCCTTTCCTTTCTCAGTGATGGACAAAATAGAGTTTGACAAGAGATGGATCTCTCTGGAGATGAATTGCATGTCCTCAATTTCATACTCTATACTCCTCAATGGTGAACCACAAGCTCCTTTCAAGCCCTCCTGAGGCTTAAGGCAAGGGGATCGTCTATCCCCTTACCTCTTTGTTCTTTGGGCTGAAGCGTTAACAAGTCTTCTCAACAAGGTTGAGATGGATGGAAGCCTAACTAGAGTCTCGATGGGACGAGGTCCTTTAAGAGTCAATCACCTTTTCTTTGTTGATGATAGCATGATCTTTTGTAAATCCAATTCTCTTGAATAGAGTAGATTAATGAGGGCATTAAACTTATAAAGAGATTGCTTCAAGTCAGTTGCTAAATAAAGAGAAATCTTCCATATTTTTCAGCAAGAACACACCACCAGAGAACAAGAGGATAATTTTGCAAATTGTTGGAGTGTCATCAACAGGCTGCTTTGAGAAGTACCTTGATCTCCTTGCCATGGTTGGGAGAGCCAAAACTACAACCTTCATGGACTAATTGATAGAGGGTGGTATCAGATCACAAACTAGAAGACAAATAGTCTATTTGCAATTGGAAAGGAGGTCCTACTTAGGGGTGAAAATTGACCTCTTTGGCACGGTTTTTAGGTAAAACCAATGTTGACCGATGAGATGAAATATGAAGGAGCAACCAATCATAATCGGTCGATGGGGACGAGGAAAATTGGCCTATCGACTTCGGTGATTCTCTAGTGGTTCATGGTCGGTTATCAGTTCCCCTAGTTGCACTTGTCGTGAGTAAAGAGAGAGAGTTACAAAGGGGGGGGGGGAGAGAGAGAGAGAGAGAGAGAGAGAGAGAGAGAGAGAGAGAGAGAGAGAGAGAGAGAGAGAGAGAGAGAGAGGATGAGAAACTGAAGTGAATCTCGAGAAAGAAGAATGGGAGGAAGAAGATGATGTAATAACCAAATGACGCTGTTTGGTTTTAAATCCAATGGTATCGTTCTACTTTTTTTTTTCCCGTACCTCATAGATAAAACAATGCGGTTTGGTTTAATACCAAACGACGTTGTTTAGCTGTGTTTAAAACACAACTTCCGACGTAAAACAACACTGTTCCACTTAAACGTAAGTGGAACGACGTCATTTTAGATATGTATAAATTAAAAGAAATAATTATATGTGGGGTCGGTCGGTTCAGCGATTTATTTTGTTAATTTTCGTTTGTTTTGTTAAAATGCTGTGGCCCGCCGATTGGTTCCTTGCCGGTTTAGGCCGGTTCCAACCTCCGGCGGTCGGCTTATGTCGATCACGACTAGTTTTTTAGTTTTTTGTACACCCCTAGTCCTACTCAAGTTTGTCCTGTAAGCCATTCCTACATATTCCATAGGAATTTTTCTTCTACCTCAGTCCATCACCAACAGATTGGACCAGCTACTAAGGAAATTTTGGTGGGGTTTCAATAAGGATTAGTAAAAAATTTATTGGGTCATATGGAGCACACTAAACAAGTCAAATGACGAAGGGGGCCTAGGGTTTAGGAACTTTAAGAGCTTTAGTGTTGCCCTTCTAGAAAAAGCAAGGGTGGAAAGTACTTACAAGCCCTGAGTCTTTGCTTGCCCTCATATTAAAACAGAAGTACTTTCTACATGAATCTATTCTGGATACAAAAATGGGGTGCAGACCTTCATTAGCTTGGAGAAGTATGCAAGCTATCCTAAAACTGCTAAAGGAAGCCTTATCATGGAGGATTGGTAAAGGACTTTAGGTAAAGGTTTGGGAAGATAGATGGCTGCCAAGAACCCATTTTCTTGTCCCTCACTCAGACAGTAACATGGGTGGCCAAGTTAATTGACCCTATTCTTGGGAGATGGGACGACACTCAACTAAATAAGTTGTTACCTTAGACTATGGTGGACATCATTAAATCAATCCACATCAGTTAGGCTAGAGAGGGGATCGATTGAGTTGGAAAGGCACTAGCAATGGCATCTTCTTAGTGAAGAGTGCCTACCACCTTCATAGGGAACTACAAGCTAGCAAAGAAGGTGAAACCTTAAATGTTCAAGCACAATCTAATTCTTGGAAGGACTTTTGGAAACTGCAGGTGCCCAATGGAGTAAGGATGTTTCTTTGGAGAGCATGAAATGTGTCACTACCCACCTTTAAAAATCTACAGAAGAGGAAACTTAGAGATGATAATTTGTGCCCTATCTGTGATGCCCCCAAATTTCTGTTTGGGATCGAACGGATATTTGAAGTATCGGGACATGCAACACAAGGTTACCTACCCCCGTTCATGACATATAAGATGCAATATTCCTAACATGCATCTATCATTATGCAATATTTACAGCGGATAATGTTTTCTTAGCAATACTATGCACCAAACTTATAATATCTCAAATAGTTAAATCGTAATCCAAGCATACTTAACAAAATAAACATCCACGACTTCAGTACAAGTCTCAGAAGACTGTAATTTAAAAAATATGAGAAACCAGACTCCATATTTACATTACCAAAATACACTATTGAGAAAATTTGTCGAGTAACTTGTGTAACTCGACTACCGAGGTCAAAATACTGTCCAAAAACTAATTATGGAAGCTATAAGCTCTGCGTCGTGTCTGCGGCGTCTAGTCTACCTCCTCTAGTTTACTAGTGTCTACTCCTTACTCTGATCCTGAAACATCGCCTACCATTCGGGGGGAATGGTAGTTGTGACTACCAATGTGAGATTTAATTACAAATCTAAGTAAATTAATAGGAAACTCTCACACAGGTTAATAATGCATGCATGGCAGTAAAAAGCATGAATGCATAATTAAAGTAGTATGTAACCATAACATAATTTGATATATAGTATGGCATAACTGACATAACCTGAACTGAAACGTGAACCGAACATGACTTGACATGACATGAACTTGAACTTAAAAATAACATGGACTAGCAACATTACAAGAATGTGAACTTGAAGCATAGCATGAATGTGAACATACATAACATAAACATGAACTTGAACTTAACATAAACCTAAGCATAAAATGACATAAACATGAACTTGAGATATAATGTGAATGTGAACATAACATAACATGAACGTGAACTTGAACATAACATGTACATGAACATAACATGATATGAACATGAACATGAACATAACATAACATGAACATGAGTTTGAACATAACATAAATGTGAACATAACATGATATGAACATGAATTTGAAACTTAACATGAACATGAATATAATATAACATGAACGTGAGCTTGAACATAACATAAACATGAATATAACGTGATATGAACATGAACTTGAAACTTAATGTAAATATGAATATAACATGTACGTGAACATAACATAACATAACGACAGATTATACTCCTTCACTGTAGTACTCGGCAGCACATAGCCTTGACCATAGTACCAGGCAGTGTGTAACATCCTTCTGTAAGATGGAAAATTATACTCCTTCACCATAGTACTCGACAGCACATATCATTGACCGTAGTACCAGGCAGCACGTATTATCCTTGACAATAACATAACGTGACAATAACATAAACCATATGTAGTACGGTATATTATACTCCTTTACCTTAATACTCGGTAACGCATAGCCTTGACTGTAATACCAGGCAGCGTGTATCATCCTGATTGTAGTACAAATTAACTGATAACTGAAACTTAACTGTTTTCAAAATACCCAACTGTATTCGAGATGAAACGTGACTGGAATATGAAAGAACAGAAGTCCTAACATCACATAACATGACTTGAACGTAACTTGAGAGACATGACTTGAGACAGAAATATTTTGTAGTATGACATAACATGTAATAGATAAGCATTCGTGATAGAATAAATCATGCGTAATGACGTGTTCTACATGTAAATTGTAGTTCCTTATTACAGTTCCCTTACCCATGGCATGGCATGTAATGACGTGGCTAATTTACTTCGATTGTCGTGTTCAACGAGAATAAAATACGAAACATGAGAAACTGTAATAGGGTATTCTAAAAGTTAGAAACTTAATTACTAACAATTAGAAATGTATAAAAGAGACAACTTAGAGTAAAATTACCATTTTACCCTCTATATGTAGGAAAATGACCATTTTACCCTTAACTTAAGAATTTCACATCCTAACTCCAAAATTTTTCAAAATTTATATTCCTCATGTAAATTTTATCCTAAACTCAAATATCAATTTAGAAAAATTTAAAATAAATCACAACTATGAAAAACACACTATGGCCAAAACATCCATAGGTCATTTCTCTTGATTTTTGCTGTAATTCCTTCCAATTTCAAAACTCATGCTTAAACCAAAATTTTACAACAAGGATCTTCCTATCCTAAGTTTAAAACTATATTTAAAACATCCATTTAAAAAAAGCTAATAATCAACACTAAACATTTTTGTAAAAAAATCTAAACACTTGAATCACAAGCTTTGACCCTAAATTAAAACATCTCCAAGAATTTCAAAAAATCAAATCTTACTTCTAACATATTCATAACATTATCTTAAGATCAACCATGCTTTAAATCATCAAACTAAAGTCACCAAAATCACAAAATAACAATTGGAGTTTTTGGTTTTACACTAAGTCCAAAAACATAAACTTTTTCCGCAAGTAGTTTTGATAAATCTCTTGATCAATGACTTAAGAAGGTGAGATCTTCGAAATCAAGCAAAAAATGGTTTAAAAATGTGTCCTAAATAATATCCAACCATAAAAATTAAAATCACATGGCTAAAAATCAATAAAACATGGATCTAATCTAAAAACATCAAATCTTAGGCCTAATCGAAATCCTCTTGCATAGGAAAATTATATCTTTGAAACTAATACTGAATATTTTCAAAATAACATCATAACATGAAAATAAGAGATTATGATCATCATATAAAAATATCAAAGCCTTTAGAGTAAGATCAAACCACAAAATATTCAAACTTTCTCCAAACAAAAACAAATTTTCCACTTCCAGTTTTCAAGTTTCTAGATCTAAGAAATTCTATCATAAAAAACTTTATTCATGCAAAAAAAACTCAATGGAAACTCATAAAAATATGCTAAAAACACTCCATAAAATTTTCAGACCAAGATATGTCCATTAGCTTGGTCAAAAACTCCAAAACATAACATACTCTCCAGTTTCACGCCCAGAATGACGTTTCTAGGGTTAAAAATACTTTTGACCAACCAAATTACCATGGAGTGATACTAATAATATATATATCGAAAATATACTCAAAGTGGAACAAATTTTATGAAGGATTTATTGTGTGAAAATACTTAAAAAGGGTCAAAAAGCTGTATACAAAAAGACCCAGAAATCTATCCGAGAGAGCTCTTTTGGGTTTCTCTCTAAGAATGGGGTGAAGAAGTGATTAAAGGAAAAGAAGTGTGTTTTGAATGACTCTATACTTCTGGAAGGGGAAGATATGAGTTTGAATTACTCTTGATTGGAGGTGGCTATGTGACATAAAGTGGAGAATAGTGAGGGGAAAGGACTGTCTGTAGAAGCCGTGAGGTATGGAGGTTGATGAGGTGGGTTTCTCCCTCACATCAAGGCACTATTGGGTGCAACCAAGGATAGTGGATGGTATGTCATGTGGGGGAGGAAACTTCCTCAAGAATCTTTGCCAAGGTGGCCAAATTCGTGAGCCTTGGTGGGCCTTAACCAAGTGGGCTTCAATTTGAGGTTTAAAGGGGGTTTGGTTAGGGTTTGAGATGCTATCAAGCTCAAATCAAATTTTTCTTGGCCCAATAAAATTTTCAAGGTTTAAAAGGTTGAATAATGATGTCATAATAAGGATTTGAGAAATTAATAGCCTGTGGAAATGATTTAATCAAGTGATTAAACACAATGCTAGAAATTGGATCAAAAATGGTTTGAAGGCCAATTTAGGGTTTGAGGGAACCGTTTAGGGCTTTGGTTTCAATCAAGGTTTTGGGGTTTCAATTCGATTCCAACCATTTAGGGTTTCACTAGGGTTGAAACCCTCTTTGATCTGGCTTAATTTAGTTGATCAGATGAAAAACGTTTTACTTAAGTGGCATGATCTTACACCTTAATTTCCTTCACAAATCCATCTAATGGTTCCTATTTGTGTCAAGTGTCTAATACTATTCACTATGTGTGGTTAAGATATTTCCAAGTGTCCAAATAAAATTCTCTAACCTAATTTGGACATTCTACACTGTGATTTTGAAAACACTGCACTTAGTATGCTTATTGAGGTTACTATTCACTCCCAAAAAATACTTAATAAAATTAGTACTAAAAAATCCTAAATATTCATATTAACCTACAGTAAAAATCGTTTACCAAAACTCAACCCCGAAATGCCATTAAAAATAAATTCATAGTTTCGAATAGGCATTTCGTTCAAAATTATAAAAATGGGTTATTGTGCCATAAAATCCTAAATATTCAACTGAGTCTAGTGGCGCAGACCATAACGTATTCACACTTCTAACTATTTCAAACAATCAAAATCGTATTTCTGGCATCATAATGAGTGATAACACTGACTATGTTGATAGACTTAAACTTTTGCGATTAGTCAATTCGTGAAAACTTACAGAGTCTTCTTGAGCTTTCTAAAGTCTATAGAAATTTTACCATTAAATTTCTTGCAGGCTATTACACTATCTGTCATCTAGAGGAGGAAACTGCAAGGCACATGTTGTGGAGTTGTGGGGCAGCTCAAGATGTGTGGTGTCAGGCTAGTAGACCGCTACAAAAATTATCCCTAGATGGTGCCTACTTTAAATCTATCTAGGATCAAATGTCTCAAAGACTACCAAAGCTAGCTCTGGAAGAAGTAAGGATGATATTAAGACTAATTTGGCCTAGAAGGAATGAATATATGCATGGGGAAGAGTTTAGACATCCTAATATGATTATCAAAGCTTATGAAGGCCTGAAGTGCTTTAAGGACACCAAAACTATTGTCCCTACTGCTAC
Organism: Carya illinoinensis; assembly: GCF_018687715.1. Lineage (NCBI taxonomy): Eukaryota > Viridiplantae > Streptophyta > Magnoliopsida > Fagales > Juglandaceae > Carya > Carya illinoinensis. The sequence goes on from NC_056763.1 coordinate 1,956,615, forward strand.
AACCCATTTATGTTCCCATAGCTCTCAATGTTAGAGAAAAACCTCTAGAGGGTTGTTACAAAATGAACTAGGATGCCTTTGTCAATGCCTCAATGAGCTTAATTGGTATAGGAGCAATTCACAGGGACTGCAATGGAATGGTTCTTAGTAGAGTAAGAGCTAGAAGGAACCTCAGAATTTCTCTATACGTTGCTAAGGCATATGCTATGATGGTGGCAATCCTTTTCTACAAAGAGGCAGGGTTTTATGATATTATCCTTGAAGGTGACTCAAGGCAAGTGGTCGAGAGGCTGCATAATTCCTTGGAGGATAGGAGTCCAGGAGGCTTAATCATAGAGGACACTAAAGATGTATTAAAATCCTTTGTTTCTTGGAGTGTTTGTCATACTAAATGAGATGCTAATATGACTTCTCACTTGCTAGCCAAGGATGCCCTTTTAAGTGAATCTGATCTTTAGGATCTTGAGGAGATACCTATTTGTATTAAGCAAGTAGTAGATGTGGAATCCTTGTAATCTATTTGCTTATGCAATAAAGCTATCTTGAGTTCAAAACAAAAAAAAAAGTTTCTACAACCAAAATCACAACCTAAGCCAAAATAGAAAATATTTTGAGCCAATCGGTTTCTAGCACTATGTAATTATGCAATTTTTTTTTTTTTTTTTTTTTTTTTTTTTTTTTTTTTTTTATAAAAATACTAACATGCTTTCAATCAACTCATAACTTACATGCTTTGAATCACCTCATAAATTCCATATAAGCATGCTAGCACTTCACCATATCAAGATCTGCCCAAAATTTCATAAAAAATATCACAAAAGTATCAAAGTTTCACACAAATGTCAAAATTGTCTACACCAAAACCTTTTCATCATCAAACCCAACTTTCACCTATCAAAACTCCAAAAAACATTCACCAATACATACCCATGTAACCTAGACTCAATAATAAACAAAATACAAGATGATTGAGCCATAGATTTACTCATAAAGAAGCTAGAATGGAGCAACCACAAGCTACTAGAAAACGTTTCTCTTAACTATCTCTTTGTTTGCTCTAGAAAAGTGAGGAATTGAGCTAAGTGTGTAAAGTGAATTGCAAGGGGTGTGGGTATAGAGAGAGTTGACTTGAGTGGATGGATGAATGACCTTGGGTTTGGATGGTGACTACTGAAAAAGAGGAGGAAAAAGGGCTGCACAACAACTAATATTCTGCTGTTATTCTGGCCGAGTGGGTGGGGTTGATGGGGGGATTTGAGTTGCCATCAAGCCACTATTTGGGGCCAATCATGCCGTGGCATGGCAGCCATGGTATGGCCTTGTATGGAGGAGGGAGCTTGCTTAAGAAGTTTGGGCCAAATATGAGCTTAACCGAATGGGTTCAATTTGGGGCTTCAATGAGATTTAATTAGGGTTTCGGCTAGGGTTAAGTCCAAATACAATTTTTTTTTTTGTCAAATGCAATTACTAAGATGTAAAAGAATGGTTAGATATGTACAAGTGTGTAACTGAGTGGTTAATTACATATGAAAATAATTTAACCAAAAGTGAAATCATTTAAATTAAACCTAGTGGTTTAGGATTTGGAAACCTATTTGGGGTTTCGGTTTTGTCCAAGGATTTAGGGTTTCAGTTGGGTTCCAAATTTTTTTGGTTTCATTAGTGTCAAAACCTTCTTTTTGGTTGACCAAATAGTATTGGCTTGAATGGAATAGTGTTTATTACAAGAGGCACGATGACAAGCTTGAGTCACACTCCAATCTCTTCACACTTTGTCATCCTCTTGACATGTGTCCTCAAGTTTCCAAATGGATGGTTAGGATTGTACCATGTATTCAATTAAAAATTTTCATAGTAATCCCAAGTGAATTTGGACATCCTACATAGCGATTGGACAGCTATTTGAACAAGTTGCCACGTATCTCTCTCCCGAAGGGTTACTATTAACCAAAAACTCAAAATATTTTATTGCACCATAAAATCCTAAATATTCATAATAGTCTAATGGTACAAATTCATTTCATAAAGTCCTACTCCTTAGTGCCTTAATTAAATTGAAAGGTAATCCTAGCTACTATTCATCCAAAAAACTAGAAATATATTATTATATCATAAAATCCTAAATATTCATACAAATCTAATGGTTCAATTCACTTCATAAAATTATACTCCTAAGTGTTTTAAATAAATACAAAGGCAGCTCCATCACCATAATAGATCGAGACTAATCGATTGCTCGATTCATGAAATCCTTTCGAGATTTCACAATGTTTTTAAGATATAGAGAAATTGCTCTATCTTTCGAGTCATTATAGTTGACAGGTAGTTGCGATGGAGAGTCACCTGGGGAAAGGAAAGATAGCAAATTAATGAGGGCACTTAATCATATTTCAAACGTACTGCAGCAACAACACAAACTTTACACACGACATGTGGAGATTTAGTAAGTCAATTCCCTTAGAGAAGCGAGGGTTCTCATACAAGTGATTTTTGTCTTACCATTACCCAAGATTTGTTGGTAACGAGGGTCCAATGAAGGCGAAGAAGTGGATCATGGGTATTGAAAGGACTTTCAATATGTGCAGATGCATCCCAAGTTAGAAAATCTTGTACATGAGCCATTTTCTCCAAGGAGAAGCATCACTATGGTGAGGTGCCAAAAGACAACTTCTTACGATGGAAGGAGTAGTGGAAAAGATCTCATGGGAAAGATTTATTAAGGGATGGTGATTGTTACTTTCCCGCTATTGTGAGACAATAGAAGTCAAAGGACTTTACTAAGTTGATTTAGGGGAACATGCTTGTTGAGCAGCATGCTGCCAAGTTTATGGAATTAGGGAGGTTTGCCCCACACTTGATTTCTATTAAGAGCATCAAAGAAAAATGGTTTCAAGATAAACTGTAGACACAAATTAGGGCTCAAGTAGCATGCCTTAAGATTAAGGATTTCCAAGAATTGGTACATCTAGCCTCCATAGCTAAGCAAGAACAATGCAATTCGTTGGTGATGCCCACGTGTTATAAGTGGAGAATGTCTACTAGAGAGGAAAGCAGTTTATGTTCCCCTCATAAGTTTGTATCTAGGACGGGAGGGCGATTGCCGACTTCCCCTAGAGAGCATATGGTAGGGAGAATGCCAATATGTAGTAGTTGTCATAGGTCTAATGAATGAGAGTGTCATCACATCCCAAGCTTGTGTTATCATTTTAAGTAAACAGGACCATGGAGATAGGCTATACAAACGATAGTGTACACCCTCACTCCAGGAGAAGTCGACGGAGACTCTCCTAAGACCTAGGAAGCAGGTGTCACCATAGGTACGAGACCTCAACATGTAATTGATTAGTCATATTCGTAGGAATGTAGAGTAAGTAGTAAGTTAGTTGTTGTGATGCATCCAGCCCTTCTTTGGGATTAGACGGTGAATAAAGCGTTGGGACATGTAACACAAGGCTACATACCTCTTGTACATGACAGATAAGATGTAATGCACCTCTTGATCTAGCAGCATGCAATAAATCACAGCAAAAAAATTCTTTTACTACTTAAGTCAGGTGGTAAAATAAATATCATGGTACCGAAACACAAATATCCCAAAAGATTAGATTTCATAAAATCTTCCAAAAAACATAGTTGTTTTCAAAACAGACTCTCAAAACACGGGACCATCATTTAAGGTTAGCAAAACATTCTTTCTTTCATTGAGTCATGTGTTCCATCTTTAGTTAATCATGGAAAGACTCCCTTTGTCCATCGAGGGTCTAGCTCCAATAGGCCTAACTCTACAATGACTCTTTTTGCTTCAATTAGGAATCTCGGGCTTGCTCGAGATACTCGTCACAAAATCCACTTCATCCTTAAATTTCAAGGCCTTCTTAGGATTAAGAAGTAAAGTCCCATTGTTATTCTCATTAAGGATCTCACATATTTCCTTGAGTTGCCGTGCTGTAACCTTTAACATGTCTATAGTAAAGTGGTAACGAGTTTCTATGGTGAATTCATCCTCCACTAACTCATTAATCCCATCCATGATTCTAAGAGCCTTGTGTGCCTGTTACAACTTCTGCAATTCCAGGTGGGGAATGATAGTTGAAACTACCACAATGAGATCTCAAGAAATCTCGGTAAGTAAACAAGTAACGTACAATAGATATCATAAGCATATGAGAGCAAACCATAATGAATGCATGGACATGAACTTTACTTATGCACTTTGACTTTTAAAAACATAATGTGTAACAGAGAGCTTTATGACTTTTTTCAGAAAAATGTATTTTCATCTTTTCATTCTTGGATCTTAAACATATATATGAGCTGGGTTCTTGATCATATAACATAGCATAGCATAGCATATCTTGGAGCTCAAGGCCTTATTCTTGACTTTAAACATATGATTGGATACCTCCCGGCTCCCCTACGTACCGTGTGTTCCCCGTTAGTTACCGTATCAATCATTGGCTTACTTTGACCAAGATGACTACGTCTTATTCTTAAACATACATATTATGGAAGTTCACATTTTCGCCTTCACTGTTTGACACCCACTAGCTTTAGATGCAACCTTACTCTGGTATCATTTCCCTTTTAGGAACCATTTGAGGTTCGTCAATTGTACTTTGTCGACCCAAGGGTTACTACTCCATTTTGATCACTCCCAAGTGGAGAAAAGGCTTTCCACTAGGGCATTCCACCATCCTAGCATTTGGGGTCATGACAAAACTCTAAACGATACGTTTCTTTCAAAAACAATTTCACCAAACCCAATGCATGTGACATGGACTATGATACCTTACACTTTTCATAAGACACGTGCTAATGCATTTCAAGACTTAATGCAAATCATACATCATGTAATCATGTGCAACCATATATATTCTGCGTTACAGCTTAAAAATATTAGAACATGCGACCATGTTCTTATTCAATTATACTAAGTCATTTAACCATCAAACAAGGAACAAAGCACTTATACTTCCACGTACACTATACATGGTCGAAACATGCAAACCCTAATATGCATGGATATTCATTTATTTTATCCACTTAGAGCTTCAAACATACATTGACAATGCATTACATATAAGCATGGCTGAAATATATCAACAATTAAAATGCACAAATATTCAATTGTTTCATGAACTTGGAATCTTCTACTGCATTCGGTTAAGCATCACTAATATACATATACATGGTCGAACCATATATGTAAATATACATGTGAAAAAGCAATCATTTCATGGACTTAAACTTCTAGTAGGTTTAGTTAGGCATCAAATATCAAATTACACATCAAAGTATGTGAATCCGAATACTAGATGTGGCATCATAACTCATTGTCATAATGTAAATCAGGTAGCAACAAAACAATCCAATAACATAGCAACAAATACTCAAAGAACTGAATATAAGACATGATCAAAATATCATTAAATCAATCATAAGCAAACAAGTTTACATACCATATACATAGAATATCCGATAGTAAGCTAAAGGTCTACTTACAAAAGTCCAATATCCAATAATAAGCAAGCTAAAAACTATAGTATAGGACTCATGAGAATCGACTTCTTATAAACCCTAATCCATGTATGTGTGAGTGAGTGTGCTCTTGGTTTTTCTTCAAGACAAGAAAACTCTAACCTTCAATATAGGTCTGAAACTTTTATAGGATAAAAATCCTAGTTTCAAACGAGTGTTTAAGTCGTGGCCTTTCTCCCTCTCAAAGATAACAATTTTTCAAAAACCTTAAGCAAAAGAGGTTTTGATTTTCATTCTTTGGAGAAGAAAACGCTGAATACCTGAGTGTGTGTGTTACTCATGTGGAAAATGTTTCATCAAATCCAAGAGCCTCTGTCTTGTCTTGGTCATGTATGTGCTTTGATCATTTGTTTAAGAAAACTCATGAAAATCCAAAACATTCCCTCTCTTGGCCATATGTGAGAAGCATGGAAAGAAAATGTTTGGTTTTTCTTACCTTCATGGCTTTCCTTGTGGATGATGACTCTAACTTTGCAAGCACTTAGAATGATGTTTGAGTGGGTAGAGGGTGGAGTGAGTAGTGTTTGAATGGAGAGAAAATGGTAAAGAGTAGAGGGAAAATAAGTAGGCAGAAAGTCTCAAAGTTTTTCTTCCAAGTGACCAAAAAGCTCTTGGTTTTCAGCTCCTTCTTTCTTATAGGCATGTGAATCCTCTTGAAAAATCTGATGCTTTGTGCATAGATGACAAATGGCATCAAAACCGTGTGTCTCTTCCCCTCCCTATCATTAGATCGTGTTGGGAATCAAAATCAAGCTTTTGGACAAGTGGCATGCTTCTTAAAACCGAAACCCTAACTTCCCTCTTTGCCCTTCTTGTATCTTGATTCAATGTACCAAGTGGCAAAAGCGTCATTCCTCCAACCAAGATTCCCTCACCCTTATGCATGTGTACCAAGTGGCATGTGTGGGGTGTTGGTGGCTGAAATGTCCCTTATTTTTCCAAGAAGATCCTTCATCTTCCAAGGTCTTGGAAAGGGTGTGATTGGGCATGGTGGGTGGCAAGCACAAGTCCCCATTGTTGTCTACCTCTTGACCTTCCCTCCAAATTCTTCTAGAAGTCCTTAGGGTGTAGCTTTCCCTCTTTCTTGCAAGATCTCGCCCAATCCCAATGCAATCCCCTTCCTTTTCCATCTTGCATGCATGATAAATGGCAAAGCCTTCTTAGAAACCTAGTCTTTCTAGGGTAGTCATGCCCTCTTGTGCCTTGCTCTCCCCTAGGTGCCACTTTCCCATAACATCATCATTTCCTTTTTCTAAAAGCCTCATCTGCTAGTGACATGTGTCACAATGTCCATTCTTACAAGCAAGTCCTCTTGCATGCATGACACATGGCAAGAAATAGGTGAAATCCTAGGGTAGGAGATTAAGGCTCCAAACCCTAAATTCTTTTACCTCCCTTCCCTCAATTCATATTCAAATTTATCAAGTCCTAGTGTGGGTCTTAATGGATGACATGTGGTGTCAAAATGAATGAGTTGGGCATGTGCCCTAATTCCCTAGGGCTTCAAAACCCTAATTCTTCTGTAGAGGCTAAAACTTACATGGGCTTGTCGGCCTTCCTCATTACCTTAGGTGCCTAGTGCATCAAGTCTAAATTGTTAATTGGGTTGTTCCACCTTGCATGGCCCCTAAAAAAATGCACTAAAATAAGCTAAAAGGCTTAGCTAAATTGTCATCATAGTTTTTCATTTCTGGGTGAATTAGAATATTGCATTTTTATGCTAATGCACTATTTGACTCAAGTGCATCCTAGTCATTTGTGTTTGCTGGATTTGCTAGCATGGCTAGTCTACAAATGGAGTTAATACTACAGGGAGTCCCAATAATGTTACCCAATGGAGGAATGGTGCTTTGCACTAAAATCGTTGTAGAGTGCCCCTTAGAGATAGGTGGAATCACTATGGAAGCGAATCTAATAGTGTTTAATTTGTTAGGATTCCATGTCATTTTATGCATAGATTGGTTGTATAGGCACTTTGCAACTGTAGATTGTCAACAAAGGATGGTAACATTCTATTGCTTGAAATGGGATATAGGATCTTCTGAGGAAGTAAGTTGTGATCAATGTTGGAATAATTACCTCATTACAAGCCAAGACACTTGGCAAGCAGTGCTGAAGTGTAATTAGTACATTTAGTACTTATGAAGAAATAACCTAAGAAGATAGAGAGTATACCCATAGTAAGTGAGTTCTCGTAGGTGTTCGCTGAATTATCATGACTACCACTTCCCAGGAAAGTCGAGTTCTCTATTGAATTGGAACCAGGGACACTTCTAGTGCATAAGGCACCCTATAGGATAGCCACAACTGATTTGAGAGAGTTGAAGCACCAAATACAGAATTTGTTGATAAAGGGGTTTATTAAGCCTGGTATCTCACCTTGGGGAGCCTTACTACTATTCGTGAAAAAGAAGGATGTAACCCTTAGAATGTGTATCAATTATTGAGAACTGAATAAGGTAACCATAAAGAATAGATACCCACTATCAATGATAGATGATTTATTTGATGAGAAGCAAGGAGCTGTGGTGTTTTCTAAGATTGACCTTAGGCCATACTATCACCAATTGAGGATTAGGGAAGGAGATGTACCAAAGACGGCTTTTCGAATGAGGTATGGTCATTTTGAGTTGACGTTGATGCCTTTCGGGTTAGCTAATGCCCGAACAGTTTCATGGACATTATGAATAGTGTGTTCCAGCAGTTCTTGGACTTATTTGTGTAGTAGTGTTCTTTAACAATATACTAGTGTATTCCAATAGTGCCAAAGATCTAAGAACCATTTGGGAATAGTATTGGGAAAGTTTAAGAACCATCAATTTTTCGCCAAACTAAACAAGTGAGAGTATGGGTAGAAGAACTGAGGTTTCTCAGTCATGTGATATCTAAGGAAGGACTCACAGTCGACATTGAACAAGATTGCGAAAGTAGTGGAATGGCAACGCCCTACCTCAGTGCATGAGTTTAGGAGCTTCTTATGTTTAGCTAGCTATTATCAAAGATGTGTAGAAGGATTTGCTAGGTTATTAAGCCGCTTCATAGCATTAACTAGGAAGAACATTAAATTTGTTTAGACTGACAGTGTGAGTGGAGTTTCTAGGAACTATAAAGGTGGTTAACCACGACCCCTATTTTAGCCTTAGCTAAGCCTCACGAACCGTTTGTGGTATTTGGCAACGTGTCAAAGTACAGATTGGGTTGCATTCTAATGCAAAATGAAAGGGTAGTGGCTTATGCATTCAGGAAAATGAAGGACCATGAGAAGAACTATCTTACACATGACATGGAACTAGTAGATATAGTGTTCTCCATGAAGATTTGATGGCACTACCTATATGGTGAACTAGTAGCGAGGTGTACATGGACCATAGGAGTTTGAAATATCTCTTCACCCAAAAGAATCTCAATACGAGGCAATGAAGATGGTTGAAAACCATTAGTGACTACCAATGTGAAATAAAGTATCCTCAGGAAAGGCAAACTTAGTCGTCAATGCACTAAGTCATAAGTCAAGTTCAAAGGGCATGGGAAATTCCACAAAGGTAGACTCACATTTGGAAGGGATGAGACACCTATTGTTGTAGGATTTGCCACCTGAGGAGATTCTCACTGCCATGTAGCAATTGAAATTCAGTAGTGGTTATTATCCCTAAACCGACAGACAATAAAAGAGGATCATTCAAATGTTGGAGGACATGTTGAGAGCATATGTATTAGAGTTTAAGGGATCATGGAGTCACGTCTCACTCATTGAGTTTGCATACAATAATAGTTACTAGACAACCATCCAAATGGACCATTATAATGCATGTGATATGTTGAGATGAAGTAGGAGAAGCCAAAGTGATCGGAATAGAAATTATCTAAGACATGACAAAACAAGTCAAACTCATATAAGTCAAGATGGAAACGGCTCAGAGTAGGCAGAAGAGCTACATTGACATGAGAATGAGGGAGTTTGATCTTTGAGGAAGGAGACTGTATGTATCTCAAAGTATCACCTATGAAACAAGGTAAAAAATTTGGGCAAAAAGGGAAAATAAGCCCAAGTTACATTGGACCCTACTAAGTAATGGAAAGAGTAGGCCCATTAGTGTACCAAGTTGCATTACCAATGGAATACGAAGGGTTTCACAATGTCTTCCATGTTTCCTCATTAAGAAAAGTTTCAACAATCAACAACCCTGAGTAATTAGTTTGGACCTAGTTCTATAGCAAATGAATCTCACTTATGTAGAAAGACCAATATGAATCATAGGCTGTAAGGAGTAGAGATTACAATCTAAAGTCATATATTGAGTAAGTTTGTAGTGGGGAGTAGCAAAAAACGACGAGTTTACTTGGGAAAGTGAGTGGGTCGCACGAGAGCAATTCTCATATTTATTTAGGTTGTAATGAGTGTATTGGGCCATAATACTTTGAGCCCTTATAACCATAACCATGGAGCAAGAGAAAAAAATTGCAGTAAGGGAAACTATACCACTCAAGATAATGTGATGGTTCTTGGAGGAACGATGTGAAGTGATGAGGTTGGAAACTGAATGTTGGCACGTAGAGGAGGACCACTAACGAGATGAAGAGAGTTTTCAAAGGGTAAGAGCCCAAATAGCAGAGATGCTGTACCACGACTATAAAACTAAGGCACGTCGAGGAGACAAACGAGCGGCGTTGAAGCATGACAAGCAATAAAAGTACAAGTGTAAGGATTCACCAACATCCTATGATGCTTCACCTAGCAGAATAGCTCGAATACGAGAGAGCACAACTAGCGAGCAACACGAAAAAAGCTGACATAGGTGAGAGCTTTCACTTGATAATGGACAGTGAAGGTTTGCTAATGGACCGAGGTGATGGAAGGGATGTGCTTCAAGCGGCATTAACAGAGAACATCGAATTTTGAGAAATAATTTATTGTGTGGAGGGGATGATGTAAGGACTGCACTGCTAGCGAAAGAGGATAAACTACCATACATGAGCAAAAGGAAGGCAGAGAAGAGAGCCTTTCTTTGTTGAGTGAAAGGCAAAGATGATATTTCCTCAATTTGGTGAAAAAAAGGCAATGGTAGTTGGCATAATATAGCTAGTCCAACGAAAGGGCAAGCAAGCACCTAAGCAAGAATGAGGAGCTAAAGAGGCTCTTGGTTCTAGAAAGGCATCTTTAGTTCAAAGGCGAAGAGTGAGCATAAGGCGAGAAACAGTCAAGGACAAGACCCTTGTTGGTGTATAAGCTTTTTGGGATTACATGGAAACATTCAAAAGTTGTCAGTATTGTATGTAAAAGCCCACACTCCATTTGAAAAGTCACATCTAGAGTGAGATTGTAGAAAATTTTATAATTTGGTAGATCATATCATCTAAATCCAAAAATATGTTCAAATGCCACGTGGGAGACCCTCACTCGAGGCTAGACTAGGGATTGGACATAAGGCAAGTCGCAAGAACATGAAAATCATGCCTCGCTAGTCTATCTTTGTCATTCTACAGTAGGATAATCAAGACTAAATGACTCATATTCAAGCACGTCTGGAGTCAAAAGGACACATGATGATCCCATTTTAAAAAAGACTAAAGGTAAAAGCCAAAATCTTATTTTTTGAGACCACAAATACCTAAGAGCCCTTGAAGTTGGATTCTTCAAAGACAGGAAGTGACTTCAAAGGAGACAAAGAAAGGAGTAGTGCAGTGCCACAGTAATTCTAAGGCAGTGAGGTAGGTTAGCTTCTAAAATGGTGCCGAGAAATGGGGTTAAATGTTGTGTAAAAATGTAATAGAATTTTTGCATATGCATAGTTTGTAATCTCCCCCTTTTTGATCATGAAATAACAAATGTTTTTTTTTTCATTATGTTTATGAATATTTTTACGTCGTATTTTTTTATATTGAATACATTTGTTTTTTATGCTATCTTTGTGTCATTAATCATATCGTATGTCAATCATCATGGACAAGGAGGATAATTTCCTAGACCATTCCTACAGTGCGTCGACATGGAGTTAATACTAGTAGAGATAGTCCCCATGATAATTGGGGTGGGGGTTTACCATGTTGACCTCACTTGATAGAAGGGATAAAGAATTTCCCAAGTGTCTCATGTGTGGTGTGTTCGAGTTGGTTGGCTGGGTAGACCTTTCCCATTGCAACATGTTTATTTATGTGTGAGAGTCAACTTGTGTTGGAGACAAGCAAGTTGGCTTGAACTTTGGTTTGGTAGGAGTGATTCCCCGATTTCGAATGGTATAGCAGTTTCCCACCTATTGGCCCAACATGCGATGGATGTTTGATTGAAGAATATCTATGTGATAATTGTGAACAATTATGTAATAAGTGTGACAAGTTATATGTGCCTGAGAAAAGGGTTATTCCTCATGACGTGTATATATATTATTTTTGCGCAAAGGGCAATTTCTCACCATGTTTATATAGATGTGTTTTACTAAAAGAGTGATCTTTGCTATGCACTAATACATGCGTTCATCCATTTTATTACCTGAAACTGTTCATTCATATTCTTGAGCATTGATTCTCATTAGCTGTCTTTCTCATTAGGGAGAAAGAACCAACCCAGTCCAAGCAATTGGCATGTGGGGTTGTTCTTATTGTAGAATCTGTTCATTTATGGGAGTTGTATTTATAATTACTAGTTAAGCAATCACATGTGTTCAGTTGGTCTTATTTTCGGTGTACAAATCAAATAGATAGATATGTGTATAATTATTTAAGGAATGGAGTGACTTGTGGATATTGTAAGAATGCATCTATGATTTTTAGAATTTTGGTACTGCAACGTTTAGCCTTCAAACTCAACCTTTACTTTTTCGTTGTAAACCAGATATCTATTTCCTTATATGTGCACTTTCTAGTGAATATTGCATGCCTAACTTGATTTGAATCTTGGGTGTTGCCTATCGGTTGTCACCCATGGCACTGTGGATCCTTGCTAGGTCCTTTATCGAGGAATAGAGTGCCATAGGGGATTTCAATGAGGTCCTCAAACAAAATGAGAAATATGGAGGAGCTTTTAGACCTTAGCTCATATGGAACATTTCAGAGAAATGTTCTTGGTGTAACATGGAAAGGGGAGTGAATTCACCAAAGAAATGCTTGATAGAACACTTGACAACTCTGAGTCGTGTAATCTCTATATTGAAACCAGTGTCAGGACAATTATAGTTCAAAGCTTGAAACATAGTCCAATTCTTGTCTCTATGCATAATGTGATGGGTCCAGGTAGAAGGAAAACGAGTACTTTTATGTATGAAGCGAGTTGAGGAAAAGGAGGGGATTGTAGTGACTTAATTAATGAAGCTTGATCTTGTTCTACAAGGTCAAAAAAGACTCTGAAAGTGGCTATAGATGGCCTAAAAAGCCGCAAAGAAAGTTTGATCAAATTAGAACCGATCAAATCCCTCCAAAGTGCTAATCTAGGCAATCATACTACAGGAATTAAAAATCTACAGAAGAAGGTATATCTCTTGCTTGAGGAAGAAGACTTAGGATGAAAGCAAAGAGCAAAAAAGAATAGTTGAAGGCGGGGGATAAAAATACAATTTTTTTTCATGTGTGTTAATCAAGGAAGGCAAACTAATACTACAATAGCATCACAAACAGGGAAGGAAATTATTCTACTTCACTATGGGAGATAAGTCAACTTTTCCAAGAACTTTTTGCTACCTTAGATCCTATAAAGGTATTGAAGATTGCTTACAGCCAATCAATGCAATATTCACTAAAGACAGGAGTTCACTACCACAGAAGTCCAAGCAACTATTTGCCAAATGAATCCTTTAAGCTATCCTGGATGGTTTTCCAATAGCTTTCTTCCAAAATCATTGGAACAAAGTGTGTCAAGATATCGATGTAGTTGTACTACAAAAGTTTGGACAGATGACATAAATGAGACTTGTATAGCTTTGATTCAAAAGATCAAAACTCCTACAAAAGTCTCTAAGTTCAGACCTATAGGGCTTTGCAATGTACAAAAATCTACAAAAGTTCTAGCCAATAGATTGATGTCCATCTTGCCAATGATCATCCTACCAAAGTGCCTTTGTTCCAATAAGATTTATATCAGACAATGTGATTGTGGCCTATGAATCAATGCACACAATGCAAACTAGAATGAAAGGGAATGCTTGTTACATGGCTTTTTAACTGGACATGAGCAAAACATATGATAAAATTGAGTGAAGGTTGCAAAGAGTTGATATGGAAAGGATGGTTTTGCTAGCCGATGGATTGATCTCATCATGAAGTGTGTTTCTAGTGTCTCTCATTCTCTCACTATAAATGAAGCTCTACAAAGAACCTTCAAACCAACAAAGGGCATGAGGCACAATGATCCTCTATCACCCTACCTCTTCATTTTATGCTTAAAAACTCTTAGTACACTTCTCAATAGAGTAGAAGAATCAAGCCTTATTATTGGTATCCTCATGGCAAGAGGATAGGTTCATATTAACCATTTGTTTTTATTTTTTATTTTTTTTTTGCAAATGACAGTTTGCTGTTTTGCCAAGCTAATTCACTGCAATGGAGTAGGCTTTTTAGCTTATTGGAAACTTATGAGAAAGCTTCAGGCCAAAGACTGAATAAGGACAAAACCTCAATCTTCTTAAGCAATAATGCCAAAAAAGCTACTAAAGATATCATCACCAGCATAGTAGGCATTCGTTCAACAAGCTCTTATAAAAAATATCTTGGATTGCCACCACTGGAAGATCTCACTCTAAATCATTCAGGTGCATACTCTAAATCATTTGGATGCATGCTGGATAAGGTGAGGGATAGAATCAGCAATTGGAAGATGAAGTTTCTCTCTCAAGCTGGCAGAGAAATCTTGATTAACTTAGAAAAACAGACTATTCCAACTTACAACATGGGAGTTTTCAAACTTCCAAGAGGTTTAATGCAAGATATTAACATGCTTATGCAAGGTTACTAATAGAGTCAAAATGAAAATGAAAGAAAGATTTATTAGGTGAAAAGGGATCATATGGGAATGGAAAAATCAATAAGTGGTCTTGGATTTTGTGATTTTGAAAATCTCAAGATTGAAATTTTGGCAAAGCAATGTTGGAGATTTTTGTAGACCTCAAACTCACTGTTCAAGTTCTGAAACTTAAATATTTCCCAAAGGTTAGTTTCCTTCAAGCAAAGAAAGGCAACAACCCATCTTATGTTTGGAGGAGTTTATTGGTACAAGATCCCTTTGTGAGGAAGGGACTGCTTGGAGAATCAGTAATGATAAAACATCAAGGATATGGACAGATAAGTGGATCTCTCAACTAACATCATTCAGGCCTCAAAGTGCAGTTAGAATACTAGATGCAAATGCTAAAGCAGCTGCCTAATTGATACATGCACAAAGCAATGGAGCCTTAGACTGCTTAAGGAGGTTTTCTCGTTTATTGAAGAAGAGACTATCTATAGAATCTCCATAAGCCATTGCAATAGTCCTAGTAAGCTAATATGGAGGTGCATTGCTAGTGGAGTTTTTTCAATACAAAGTCCATACCATCTTCAAGGAGAATTACAAGGTAGGTCACAAGGTCAACCATACATTAGAAATACTTAGAGTGAAAGCTAAACTAGGATTTGGAAGCTAGCTATCCCAAATATAGGAAGGGTTTACTTATGGAGAGCTTGTCTGAATGCACTTCCCATCGAGTTAAACCTTGTTCAAGAAGAAAGTAGTAGACAATCCAAATTGTCCTTTTTGCCTACAAGAACCAAAACCAATTGAAAATAATTTATGTATTTCAACAAGAGATGTTTGGAGACAATATTTGAGAACAATTAAGAATGGTAGAGTTATAAATCAGAGTTTTAAGGACAATAAGGAAGCAATGGTAGGAAAGTTTGACATGGAGGAACATGAAAAATGGCAGTAATGTTAAGAAAGATCTGGAAGAGGAGGAATGATTATGTCTTTAAGGGTGTTCTACTCACTTTAATGCTCTAATGAAGCAATCAACCTAGCTACTACAAGATAGGAAAGAAATGGCCTCCAATGTTACAAACAAGGTTGAGAACTCTACTAATCAGAATGGTGAATGGGAGCCTCCCAAATGGGGAAGGAAATTCTGCTACTTCCCTATTGGAGATAAGTTGACTTTTTTGGAATTTTTTTCCAAGAGCTTTTTGCTACAAGAGTGCATTGCCACATAATTTCAAGAAACTTTTTTCCAGATGAATCCTTTAAGCTATCCTGGCCCTGATCATTTACCAGCAGCTTTCTTTCAAAACCATTGGAACACAATGGGTCAAGATATATGTGCAACAATACTAGAAGCCTTGAATTTTGATATTTGGATAGATGACATAAATGAGACTTATATAGCTCTGATTCCAAACATCAAAACTCCTACAAAATCCTTTTAGTTCAAGCATATAGGCTTATACAAGGTGATAAACAAGATAATACCAAAAGTTCTGGCCAATAGCTTAAAGTCCTACCATTGGTAGAGAAGCTTGACAAGGAGGAATTGGAAAAATGGCAATGGTGTTATGGAAGATCTAGAAGAGAAAAGATTATGTCTTTAAGGGTGTTTTCACTCACTTTAATATTTGATGAAGTAATCAGCCCAACTACTACAAGATATAAAAGTGTAATGATCCAAGATTCTTCACTTATTGTTTGATTACTTATTTAGTTATTTGCCAAATTGATATTTTACCCGTACTTTGAGTAGCTAAAATGTGTTGGACTCATGAGATATTTCACTTGGGCCCATCAGCTCAGGTTCCCAAGCCCAAGGGAGGCCCAATTTGGCCAAGTGGTAATCAACCACTAAGGGGCAATTAGGGGATTAAGTCAAATCCTAACTCCCTTTTTGTTGAAGAAAGGCACCCCATGGGAAAGAGATCTTTTACTTTTCCCTAGAGCCTCTTCATTTGAAACCTAGGGGAATGAAACTTTAGGTTAGCACGAAGTTGCCACTTGGCAACCATGCTAGAGAGTTTCTAGAAAAATCAAGGGAAGAGGGAAGGATGAAGGGTTTGGCACCCTAGAGTACATGTAACATGTCTCACAAGCACATCTCACCCTTGGATACACTGAACCTGGATATAAAAATGGATGAAGAGAGTGAGGGGAAATAGGGGTTTTGGTAACCCCCAATAGACTACACACACCACCCACAAGATTTTGGTGAGTTCTAAGGAGTTGTGCACACCAACCATAATACAGCTACCTACTTTTTACACTTGTCACACATGAGAGAAGGTGTTGAAGTTCCTAGAAGAAACCAATCATAGGTAATAGGAAGGGACACCTAGAACCAAAACAACACCTAGTCCCTAGATTCCTCGGCCAATGCCCCCACCACAGACAATCACCCTTTTTCCTTTGCCACTTGTCATGCGTTGAGAGTTTGCTAGAAAGAGAAGCATGGGGAAAAGGAAGGGGCGCATAGGGAAGGTACACGCACACACTCACCAAGGTTCTAGAAGGATCTTTGTGAAAGGAAAAGCAAGAGGTGGGTGGCTAGGGTTAAGACCCACTTACATGCCACTTGCCAGATCTCAAGCATGCACACGTCTACAAGGCTCAAGGCTAGGTTTAGGGTTTATCAAATGACAATTATGCCCCAAAGATTCATTGAACCTACACTACAAGGATGAGCATGCCCAAGGAGCCTTCTACGGTTTCAAATTTTTTACAATATACCACGCCACATGTCACTCATGTAGAGAATCTTTTGAAATTCCTAAGGAAAGGCAATCATGAGGAAGAAGTGGAAGGGTTTCAGCTTGGGCTAGAAAGAGGGTGACACTTGGCAACCATTCAGAAAAACCTTTGAGATTCTTTATGTCCTAGGGAAGAGGGGCTAGTGTGGTAAGTCGAGGAACTGTATAAGGAAACCAAATAGCCAGTGCCCAAGGGTCACGAATGGGAGACACTGCCATTTTCATTTCTTAGATTACATATATATATATATATTCTATAATAATAAGCATCTATCCCACTGTTATAGGAATGAATAGTAAATTCTCATTCCGTTTCCGTGTAACTTTTGCGTATTTAATTTTAAAATTATTCTGTTTACGGTCCGTACAAAAGTATGTTAATTTTAAAGTTAAATAATGATGTTTTGGTATTTTTAGTGTAACTGTGTCAGAGTCGACAGCTTTACTTTTTCCTTTCACCCTTTTTACTTTTTCTGCTTCTCTCTCTTCTCTTCATTTTTTGTCTCTTCTTCTCTCTCCAGAAGTTACATTTTTCTCGATTCTTCTTTTCTTCGTCTCTCTCTTCTTTACATATTCTCTTCGTATTTCTAAAACAAAATAGATAGATTTATTTACTTATTTATTTTTTTCTTTGCATACAGCAGTAGATCATCCAAGATTCTGATCTTCTCTCCAATTTTTCTCCTCTGTAAGCCGCCTATGCTTTTCCTCTCAATAGAAGCCAGAGCCATTCTCTCTCCCCCCATTGTGCCGATCTACTCTCTCTCTCTCTCTCTCTCTCTCTCTCTCTCTCTCTCTCTCTCTCTCTCTCCACATTTTTGAATTTATGTATTATTTTGTTTATGGATTTGATGATCTTTGATTTTTGTTTGCAGAAGAAGGAAAAGCATAGGGTGTTTTTCTTGGTTTTTCTTGAATAGGGTGTTGGAAGCCCTGATGGCTGAAGCATCTGCTCAATGAGATTCCCACTAAAAGCAGTTTAATAAATGGGTGTAGATTTTTTTTTCCTTGCACGTCGTGGTTTTCTGCAATGTTGTGTTTATCTTTACACAAAGATTTCCCTCTAAGACCCTCATTTTCTTAGTTTCTTATAATTTTAATTTTCAAGGTGTCTACGAGAGGGACATGAAGAAAACCCTCCGTCAATCTCCATTGCAATAAATCTCCGTCACTTGTTGCTCTATAAGTATTACGGATATTACTGCTCCATCACCAGTTACTCTATAAATTTTACAATGCCCTAACCTAGAGATTTATTTCATATATTTCTATTGCATATAGGGGCTAATGTTGCAAATCTGGTTGTGAATATATATGGTGTTGAATTTGGATTAGAGCATGAGGAGAGTGAGAGTGAGAGTTTCAGGTTATAAAAATGCCTTATCTAATTATAAATGCTTTGGATCATGACACAATTAGAAAGCATGTCATGCAGCAGTTTAATAAATGGATTTAGATTTTTTTTTCTTTGCATGTCATGATTTTCTGCAGCATTAGGTTTATCTTTACACAAATATTTTCCTCTAAGACTCTCATTTTCTTAGTTTCTTTTAATTTTAATTTTCAATGAGAATTTTTTTATAAGTATTGTTGGGTCATGAAGCCTTGGGCAGACAATGACATAAAGCCTTTATTTTTTTATTTTTCTTATATGAATTGACTATGGGAATAAATGACATCTCCTTGGTTTTGGAAATGATTGATTTTTTTATCCAAGAACATAAGCTCCTTGGAAACTTGGTTAGAGTGCTTAGGACATGTATTATGTAGACCATGAGCAGGTCATAAAGTATTGGGCAATCATTTGAGTGGGCCTTTTCCAAAATTTAATTTTCCACGTGTATATTGCAGGAAGAATAGATATGCTGTTGTTTGGGTTTATTTTTCTTTTAAAAATTTTTACTTCTGAAAAAAAAAAAAAGATGTTTTAAATGATAAAATGATGACCAGTGGTCTATAGTTTTACGATGGAAGTTTTAATACTCATATTTTTAACACTCTTTGTTTCTATCCCATGTGAAAAAAAAAAAAAAAAAAAATCTCAGTTATTCCTACTTATAAAAAAAAAAAAAAAAGGTTATTCCTTGAGCAGCTGGAAAGTGTTCTTCAAGGAAATGAACCTTCCATAAGGTGTTGACAACTTGTTCCTTTCAATGTTGTTTTGTTCACAGATTTAATTTGATGGCCAAACGTTGTGCTGTCTGCAATAGTTTAAATCAAGTTACTCTTTTAGTGTCGAAAATAAACACGATTTATTATTTGGAGTAGTCAAGATGAGCTTTTACTCGAGAGTAGAGTTAGTCATGATTAAATTGTTTTTTTTTAATTGGCATTATTGCGATGAAAAATATAACATTGTTCTTGTATTTAATGTGATTTGTCTCTGGGTGCCAATTATATATTTGAATGTTAAAAAAAAAAAAATCTAGATTGGTTTTTCTTACTTACGTAAGTTGCAATATTAACAATTGTTTCTTTATTTATTTAATTTTAATTCATGTGGAGAAAAAGATGGAGCAATTAACTGAATTAATTATGTCAAGATTTATTCTAATTAAGTCAGGGTGTCTCTTTTCATCTTGTATTAAGTTCATATGTGCTTGAGAAAGTTATTCCCATGCTGATATGCATGTGTATGATGACTAGGCACATTTGCCTCCCAAATTTAGAGGCAACAGGTTCAGTAGGTTAAGTTATAATCATTGGTAGTGGTAGATCGGGTGTAGCTGTTGCACATATCCTCAATGATGCATCATTTGAGGTGATCATATGTAATGCAGTATATCTCTTTTTCTTTACTAGAAGCCTTAGGTAGGCAAGACTCTGTCTTGCTTTCTGAAATTTCTTAATATCGTCAATTTTTTTTTTTTCATGTGATCTTGCTAGAATCAAGGGATAGATTTGGCAGTCATATTCATACAAACTGTTCATTTGGTTGTCCAGTAGAAATGGGAGCATCATGGTAAGTTCACTTGTTATTGTTTGTGAATCCCTTTCTAAACTTTGGATGTTGTAAATACAAATGGATTCATTGGTTATGAAATGAAAATTAAATGGTGCCTTTATCTATAAATTCACAATGCTCTGTTAGTTCTTGTGGCACACTATCCAATTTATTTGCTCTATTATCCATTGTTCATGGGCTATCTTTGCATGCTGGTATCGGCTTTAACATCAATTCTCCTCTTCTGGATTCAATTCCATTATTTATAGTCCATTATCTATAGTTCAATTTCTATTTTCTCCTTTTTATTAATAGATACTTCATAAAATCCTTGAAATATCAAAGACAACACAATTTCTTTGTTGTTTAACCACACCTAGAAATTAATGCCACCATAAATGTTTCATCTTAATTCATTGTTGCTTGATGAATTAATGTTTCTTTGTTGCTTCTATTTTTTGTATCTTCTACAATACTTTGTTGTTTAAAGTTCACTGAACAACAGGTTCCATAGGGCTTATAACTCTAGCTAGATGAATAGCTGCATTTCTTCTATACCATTCACACTTTTTTAAGTTACAGTAATAATGATTAAGTTATATTTCAACTTTGATTTATTTACTTATTTCTTTCTATTGCATAAAACTTGAAAAAGTAAGGCAGGAATCCAAATCCAAAGATGAATCTTTGAGGAAGCTAGAAGAAAACTTCCAGAACCTTGAGAGCAAGGCAAAAGGGAAAGATCAAAGTCAATTGATTGGTATCGAGAGCACATAATAATGAACCATAATGACCACCAAGAGGTATTCTTTCCACATTGCTAATATTAGGATTAATTTAGGTAAACTTCCAATGAATATTTGAGAAGCATAGGAAGTTATTACGGATGGGTTATGGTTGGATTCTCTGATTCTGGTAAAGATGCTGAGCAGGCGTTTTACTGCTGCTTGGGAACTTTACAAAACCCAACCAATCCCAACCACCTGCTTGGGAAATTTAGATCTTGGTACTTGCAATAGTTTTCTACATTGCATTTTCTCTAATAAAAAGTGGTGTATATCTTGGCTTTAGATGCTCCAATCAAATCAAATATTTGAGTCATATTGTGAAATATAAAACCATGATAGTCCAGTTCTCTTGGTTTCTTCATATTCGTTTATTTTTAACTAAAAAAATGTTTATTCTTGGAAGTATTCTATGTCATTCAATTGTATAAACTTATACTTGTATAAATGTCATTATTTTTGCTATTTGGATTTTAATTCCTATAAACTATTATTAACTATCAACAACTAAAAGTAATTGTAAAACTCCTAAAACTGTTGATATACTTGAATGAGAACTTCTACCACTTTGATTTTGTTTTTTTCTTTGTTGTTGATTTTTTGCATTGAATTTCATTTGTAAGTTTTGCTTCAAATTCAGTGCTTAATCTGACTCAAGTTCATAACCTTGTGCCCAATGGTTATCAATATCTTATAAAAAAATTTATGGAATTGAACTCATCTCATCCATGGATTTATATTGAATATGACCTAGCCTTTCTAATGGCATATGAAATTTTGCAGGGTACCCCTTCAGCCAACTGAGCAAAGCTAGAAATAGTACGGGAAAAGTTTAGGCTACCACAAACAGGCTGACAACGGTCAAACAGTTGGAGATATACACAACATCAATTTTGCTTGCAACCCCATGTCCTCCACGCCCACCCTGAGAAGAACAATGCCGAAATCTCATTGAGGAGATCTCAAAAATCAATTGCCAGAATTATTGAAGTGTTGTCTTTGAATTAAACTCATAAAAAAAATTTGAAATGTAAGGGACGTAACATGATTAAAAAAATGAATTCTAGGTATGAAATTTTCAAATTAATATATACTTGTGACACGTTACTTGATCACGATATATATGCATCTTCCATGATTTAATTTACCTGATGGTGATAAAGAGATGTCAAGCATTGCATTCTTATAATGCAGTGTTTTTTTTTTTTAATTATTTTGGGTGTAGTGTTGGTTTTTGGTGTATATTAATTTACTTTCCATATATATATATATATATATATATATATATATATATATATATATATATATATATATCTTGCACAACCATCCAAAGAGGAGGCTAACTCCTTCGTTTTCTCACCTTTTCTTACCAACCAAATATCATGTATGCCTCACCCATATTTGTCTAACCAACACACAAGTGGAAGGAGATGGCTGAGAATCCATATAAGGGAGAGGAGCCCGCACGGCTGAGAATCGCTTAAACTCTTACTTCCACCATTCCTCCCATACGCACAACACACATACAACCACTTGAAATGGAGGGTGATGGAGGACTCAGGTCTAGAGTTTCCTTTGACTTGGGGAAGGCACAAAAGTCAATTCATGCTTTGGCACACACGAGGTGACATCTACGAAACTAGGGTTGAGGATGGTTCTGGAGTGGTAGCCATTGATCTTTTCGAAGTATAGTCGGTGGATTTCATATGGATCTTTTCGAAAGGGATTCGGAGCGAGTTAGAAACTAAATCTAATAGGTGCTACACGTGTTAAATGTGGTGAAGGCGAAAATGGTGAGTTGTTGCATAAGAAAAGGACTCTAAAGTAGTAATCCTGGTCAAGTGAGTTGGTTAGGTGATGCGGTAACTAGCAGGGAGCCCACAATGTGTAGGAGAGTGGTATCCAATCAAATGTTACAAGTAGTAAAAAGGAAAATTGTAAAATGAACTATTCAGTATGAAAATGGAAAAGACGTTTTATTGAAATGTCAAAAGATTTCTAACAAGTCAAATTGCATAAGTTAAGTGTTTGAGTCAAGTACTTGTCCATGTATTCATCTCATGGTTTGCACTTATATGCTAATGTTATTTGTTTCTATGTTCCTTGTTTACTTATTGAAATTTCTCCAAAATCTCAAGGTAGTAATTTCCACTGCCATTCCCATCCCAGAATAGTAGAAGCTGTGATCGGTACTCAAGCAGGGGTGGCTCAATACAAATTGAGGAGAAGGCAAAATTTAAGCTAATCATTCGTAATTATAATACAATTAAATATAATTTATTATGTAGAATATTTTCAAAATTTTCAATAAAATGAGATTTTATTTAAAATCTTTAATTAAAGTTTTTTTGAATTTATATTTAATACAACTACTTAAAATGAGGTCTCAATACAAATTTTGTACCTCAATTTAACAAAATCTTACAAAATTATTTAAATTATAAATAATTCATTTTATGAAATATTAAAATTAGTATTATGGGGCCTTGCACATTTTGAAACATTTAAATTTATTTGAAATTTTATTTAATGAAATGGTTTTTATTTTTAAAAAATAAAAATAAAAAAGCACCTCATTTTTAATTTTAT
Organism: Carya illinoinensis; assembly: GCF_018687715.1. NCBI lineage: Eukaryota > Viridiplantae > Streptophyta > Magnoliopsida > Fagales > Juglandaceae > Carya > Carya illinoinensis. The sequence continues at coordinate 1,980,159 of NC_056763.1, forward strand.
GGGCCTTTCATAGAGTGGGGGCCTTAGGCAATGGCCTCAATGGCCTTACCATTGAGCTAGCCCTATACTCAAGATCCTGAGCAAGAAGAATGAGTTGAATGACTTAGTAAAGGATGAGTTCGCTTTTGAAGGCCGCTATAGTTATATAGATGTTTGTTTGAAAACTACAGCTCATTCCTTAAGGACATCCAAGAGGCCCTAAATAGGGAGCGCGAAGCGTCAGGGCCATCCGAGCCAAAGGAAGCCCTTTCTTTGAGTGACCAAATGAACTATGTGACTAGTTACCTAAAGATAGCTTGGAGGTAAACTGTAGAAGCCGAAAGGGTTGCTTTAAGTTTGGGACCCCAGTAGCCCGAACCCCCATAGAGGAAATGAATCTTGTTGTGCATCTCCAATGAGGGAGCTCTTGGAATACTACAATTCTCTATGTGAATGGTTATAAAGGGATTTTTGTTTTAAATGTTTTTGGGAGACTACAAAACTTATGTTTCTTTTGGGATGTTACATTTTTATATGGTACCATGACTTAGTGTTGCTCTAAAGCTTACTTAGATTCACGCTTTATTTCTACTACAATTATTGTATATTGTTAGAAATATGCAGATGCATTGCATATTAACTGTCATATATGGAGATATGTAGTCTTGAATTATATGTCTCGAGGCTTTAATCACCATTCAATCCCAAACAGAGACTGGAGATATGTAGTCTTCAATTATATGTCTCGAGACTTTAATCACCATCCAATCCCAAACAGGGACTAGGGCGTCACAAAAAGAAATGGCCTCCAATGTTGCAAACAAAGTTGGAAACTTTATTAATTAGAATGGTGGATGGGAGGCTCCAAAATGGGGAAGGTAATTCTGCTACTTCATTATTGGAGATAAGTCAACTTTTCTAGAATTTATTCCAAGAGCTTTTTGCTACAAGTGTTCATTGAGACAGAAATCCAAGCAGCTCTTTTCCAGATGAATCCCTTAAGTTGTCCTGGCCTTGATAGTTTTCTAGCAGCTTTCTTCCATAACCATTGGAACACAATGGGTCAAGATATCAGTGCAATAGTACTAGAAGCCTTAAATTCTGATATTTGGACATATGACATAAACGAGACTTACATAGCTTTGATTCCAAATATCAAAACTCCTACAAAAGTCTCTGAGTTCAGGCCTATAGGCCTCTATAATGTGATAAACATGATAATACCAAAAGTTATGAACAATAGATTAAAGAGCTTCCTACCAATGGTAGAGAAGCTTCACAAGGAGAAATTGGAAAATTTTCAATAGTGTCATGAAGATCCGGAAGAGGAGGAATGATTATGTTTTTAAGGGTATTTTCACACACTTTAATAGTTTGATGAAGAAATCAACCCAGCTACTACAAGATATAAAGAAATGGCCAAGGTTGAAAACTCTACCAATCAGAATGGTGGCTGGGAGCGTCCCAAATGGGAAAAGAAATTCTGCTACTTCACTATTGGAGATGAGTCAACTTTTCATGAATTTTTTCCAGTATCTTTTTGCTACAAGAGTTCATTGCCACGAAAGTCCAAGTAACTCTTTTCGGGACGAATCCTTTTAAGTTATCCTACCATGATGGTTTTTCAGCAATTTTCTTACAAAACATTGAAATATAGTGGGAATACATAAGTTTCCACTTTTATTAGTTGCCTTTGACTTCAAAGGAATTAATGCTAGATATATAAGCCTACCCCCACTACCTAATAATTAATTACTTTATAGTAATGTTCTGTCTAGCCAAATCATTCCTTTGACTGCTTCTATCATCTTTTGTTTTTAAATAATTTTGAACATATGTATATAATGTGAGTGATTAATATATAAAAAATATTATATTATTCCTTGATGTCCACATTGTCCAGGCGTTAAACACACAAATACAAGTGGCCAGCCTTTTTTGTGCGTTGACTTGACAAAATACCAAAAACATTAGACGCGGCCAGCGTGGTCTTACACCTCTTAATTTCAAAGGTTGGCGCGCGCTGTTTCTTCTTCTATATATGCATGCAGACGTCGCGAAGGTCTTTTAAGATCTCTGCTTCTCCTCCATCTTCAGTTTCTTCTATATATCTACAAAACAAACCGATCTTCTACTATATTCTCGTACGTCATTGTACGTCCAAATATTACAATTATGTGGATGAAAAGTATGATTTACAAGACATGGGAGCGATGCCGATCACGACAGCGCTGCTGCAATACAACATCATTGGATTCAGAAGAGTACAACATTGACTACATGAAAAGCAAGTGCAGAAAAAAGAGGCCGCATGAGGTAGCTCCGGAAGCTGGTTGTTTCTCAGTTTACGTGGGACCTCAAAGACAAAGATTCGTGGTGAAGACCAAGTCTGCTAATCATCCTCTGTTCGCTATGCTGCTGGAGGACGCTGAATCGGAGTACGGGTACAATAGCGAAGGCCCCATCTTGCTTCCTTGTGCCGTTGATTTATTCTACAAAGTACTTGCTGAGATGGAAGGCAACTCCGGCGATGATGATAATAATAATATTATTTGCAGTAGTACTCGTAGTACTTTTGGCTTCATTGCTAAAGGTTATGGTTCCTTATTCCGACGGCGCAGTCCCGCTCATCATGATGCCTATGTGCTTCTTAGATCTCCAGCCCAAATTAATTAATTAATCATGCTTAGGCCCAGCCAATTAATTTGATGATAATCACGGCTGGTAAATTAGATCATTTGAATCCAATATAGCTTTCTTTTTTTGTAAGCTTATGATGCTATTAAAAAGTTATCCATGTTAAAAATTCTAAATCAAAGCACAGCAGAAGGGATGTTATCTCGAGCAGCAACTCTGGGATCGGATGCAGTTGTTTCACTAACTTTTCTGTTATATTCTTCTTGATGATGGAGTGTGATAGCTATATGGTAAAAAATCAAAGCAACGCCCATACTCCACAGCCTAAATGTCGAACAAGAAGGAACCAATTGTAACAGTGCTGATAATGGATGTAAAGGAATTGTAAAAATAGATAAGAAATAGCACTGCTTTCTTCGAGGGAAAGGGCCTCCAAGACGTAGAGAGAAGAGAATAAGGTTTTTGAAGGTTTTAGATACTTCCAACGGACCTGTACCAAATGTAAAGGGACTCCTACTAGGCCACATGGCCCACTTACACAGACTCAAAGCAAGTAAATAAAGTAAATAACATAATAGGCCCAAATGACACAAAGCCCACGCTAGCAAGCCTCTAGCCCATAACCTAGCCGTGTACTTCCTTCAGTGAACACATCAAATACAAACTACAGTTAGAACTAAACACTTCGAACTCAGAACCACATCTTCCTTCATGTGGGCTAGGGTTTGACTGCCTATCTCATCCATGTCGTGCGCCGCACCTCTCTCCTTCCACCTTTTGAGCCGGTGCCTATTACACATTTTCCTCATTCAAAACACCTTGCCCACAAGATGTAGGAAATCTTCCTTGAACTTTGAATATCCTTCACAGGTTGCATCAACCGCCACTTGTCCTTGCTACCAAACCAAGAGCTCTACCTGAGCTTGGTTGCCAGCCTTAACCAAGCACTGGCTCAAGATCTCCTTTGATTTGGGCTTGACCAGTCATCCTCCGTCCACTGGTGGCAGCGTGGGTAAGGCAGTGATTTGGTTTCCCAGCTTCCTCTTGAGTTAAGACACATGAAAGGTGGGATGGATCCTTGAAGATGATGGTAGATCTAGTTTGTAGGCCACTTGGCCGATTCTTTGTGTGATGCAAAATGGCCCAAAGAACTGAGGGGCTAACTTGAGGCTACGTTGTTGAGCCATCATGCTCTACTTGTATGGCTGGAGCCATAGGTATACCTCCTACCTACATTGAAATGTTGTTCCTTGCGTCTAAGTTCTGAGTATTTTTTTCATTTGGTTTTGTGCACTGATGAGATTGTGTTTGAGCATTTGTAAAATTTGGTCTCGGGTCCTTAGAGTAGTGTCTACAAATTTTGCACGTGATGTTCCTAGCACATAATTTAGTAGTCTAGGAGGTGATTGTCCTTGGAGAACCTCATAGGGAGTTATTTAGGTGGATGAGTGTTGGGTGGAGTTGTACCACCACTCCACCGGAGGAATCCACCTCACCCATTTCTCCACCAAAACATTGGAGGTAATTTTCCCCAGTCTTGTTCATGGCTTCCGATTATCCATTTGTTTAAGGGTGGTACGTTATGCTTAGAGAAAGTTGAACACCTTGCAAAGCAAAGATTTCTTGCCAAAACTGGCTAGTAAAAGTGTTGTCATGGTTAGGGATAATGGACTGTGGTAGCCTGTGTAGCTTGAAAATGTGCTTAAAAAATAAATGGGCCATATCCCTAGCTATATATATAGGGGTGTTTGATAGGAATAAAGTGGTTGTATTTGGTCAGCCTGTTGACCACCACCCACGAGACGTTGAATCCTTGGGAGTTAGGCAAACCCTCCACAAAATCCATGATTATATGAGCCCATGCTTATGTCGACACCAATAGTGGCTGTAGAAGCCCACTTGGCAGGGTGTTATCCACCTTAACTCGTTGACACACATTACAATTCTGAATAAATGCCTTAACATCCTTCTTAAGACATTCCTAATAGAAATGTCTCTACATTCGGTGAATGGTCTTGTCATAACCCAAATGGCCACCCCAAGGACTACTGTGCAACAGTTCCAATAGCCTATTTTGGAATTCCTCATGCTTGGGGACATACAATCTGTCCTTGTACAATAGAAAATCTTCCTCATGCTACGGCCAGGCCTGAATCTCCTTTGATGGTCACTTACCTCCCTATTTTTCCTATTTGTTTTTATTTCTACTATTTTGACTGCTAATAGCAATGCAATAGCATTTCACCACTGTTTCGATTTTCAATATATCATGGTCACTAGTGTCACTTATCAACCAAAAAAGAGAAATTGTCTCTTTCAAATGACTTTCAAAAAAAACTATATAAAATTTGAAGGACTATCGATTTGTACAAAAATGTTGGTTTTTGGTTGTTGGTACATGTAAGAATGCAGTTTAAATATCTAAATTTATTTATTTTTGTTAACTTAAAGTTTTGAAATAAGTAGTGTTTTAACATGATATCTAACTCACTCAAAAATGAGTAGCATTAAAGCTATCCCAAGTGCAGGAGGATGTCGTGTAATAATTAGGAATAAATTCCTAGATCGTCTCCTCAGGGAAAGTTACTTAGAAATCAAACTCGTTGAAAAATGTGAAAAACTTCACAAAGAGAAAATAAAATGATGGTATTTGCAATGGATGGGAGAGGACACTAGTCTTGGACTAGATTCATATTTTTGGATTTTGATTGTCGGATCAGAATGTAAAGGACTAATAGATTAAACTCAGAAATTGATAAAACTAAATTAAGAATTAAACTAAATTAGGAAGTAATTGACAAAACATACACTGAAATTGAAAAGCCCCAAAATTAATGTTCTAGGGTTCATCATTATGTTCAAATCACAAATTCTCAAATTAAACCACCGTAATTGTAATCACTACTAAAATGAAAGTTTAACGAAACGATAAAAATAAATAACATGAATTGAATGAATAACAAATAAATTTCTCAAACGTCTAAATCAAAATTCTCTAAAATAATTCAGAAACTCAAAACTGAAATGAAATAGCAAGTAGGGAATTGAAAAGATCAAGCCAGTTGAATGAAGATGAAGATTCGAAGTGGTGGAGGAGGCTGAGCTGCAGTGGCAATTGGACCCCTCAAGGAGTTCTTCAATCTGCTGCAGTGTGAGTGAATGATCCAGTGGAAATTGTGTAGCTGCGTGAATGATCGATTGAATGAATCCTCCTCTTCGAATATGAACAAAAATCCAAGGAAAAATGAATTCTAAGTGTTTCTCTACTCAAAAACCGAGTTTTCCAGCCCCAGAGTCGTCCTAAGATGTAAAAAAAAACATATATATACTCTGACGGCGGAATGAACCCTGATCTGTAAAAATGCGATATTTGCTCGAGCGGAGTGTCGAGCGAACATCGAGCGTTCGACTCTGCCTAAGTTCGCTCGAGCGGCCTGTTGAGCGAACATCGAGTGTTCGACTCTGCCTGAATTCGCTCGAGCGGCCAAATGCGTCCGCTCGAGCGATCTCTTTTCCCGCATCTCGCTCGAGCCCACTGTCGAGCGGAAGTCTAGCGTTTGAATCTGCCTGACTTCGCTCGAGCGGCCAGAAGCCGCCGCTTGAGCGAAATGTACCATAATCCATATTAATTGGCAGTTGATAAAATTAGAGCAGAAATTCATGCTTTTAATCAATTAAAATCACAACTTTGATTTATTCATTTTTCCATATAAAACCAATGATAAAGTAATGAAAGAATTAATATATATTGGTTCCAAAAGCATTAAAAATGCAATAATTCAACTCAATCACACCCCCCAACTAGCATTTTGCTAATTCTTGAGCAAAATAGTGAAAATTAATTGAGATTAATATTGCATAAAGATCGAAATTCAAACAAAAACAATCAAACACAATTCTGAATTCTCACAAAAGTGACATGTTACTACTCAACCCCCAAGGGTTATACCCACCAAGACTATCTCAACAATCTTTCACATAGAATTAAGGCAAATGTCTCAGAACTCAAATGTGTGTGTGAAGCTAGATCAGTTGTGTGTTCCTCATTACTAGTCACGATTTGCCATAGGATTTTTCAACCTTAAGATTAATCATTGCTGATTCTAACTACCTCAAAGCCCAAGGGTCTAACAGTTTTCATGCCAGCTCTGTTTTTAAAAGTTGGACACTCAACTCCCAAAGTCTTGGGTAACTGTTTCTAGCCCTTTTTACTTAGGAAAGTTCACTAAGTTGGCTTTATTCCTTTTCTCTCTATTTTTTTTTCTTTTTTTTTTCTTTTCTTTTCAAATCCTTTTTTTTTTCTTTTCTTTTCTTTTTTTTTTTTTTTTTTTTTGGCATGGCTCGGTAGTCTTGCAGTTTACTTCTCCAGTGTTAAATCAATTAATGGTAAATAAAAAACACTACAAGCGTAAGCATGTCACTACAAGAAAAAGTAGCTTTTGCTACCAAAAACTGAAGGGGCGAGTAAATTTGAGCCGCAACAGTCCATAATTTCTAGAGCCGTGTTTTTGTAGTGGTGCACGCAGAATTCGCCATCATATATACCTTTTGCGGCAACAATTCATATTTTGCGGTGACTTTCTCTCTTCACAAATAATAAAACAGAGTAACGGGCTAAAGTGGCTTTAAATTTTGCCGTGCGGCGATAAAACTACAGAATTATCACGCTATTTTTCTCCCCACGGTAAACTACAGAAACCCAAAGGCGCCGATACTCTCTCTCTGTCTTCCACCCATTTTTCCTACAGCTATTGTGAGCCTCCACCACCAATAAATCACCAGCCGTGCCTAGCCACCCTGCCTTCACCACGGAAACTTAGTAAAATCCCCTTTGTTAGTCCATGACGGCCTTCACATCGAAAATGGTCTGAGAAAACAACGACGTCGTGTGCCGCACGCCGTCGCCTAGCTAGTAAGTCTCCTCCATCTCGCTTACGCTCAATTCACCGTCCGTCTCTCTCTTTCTCTCTCTAACTTTCACTTAGTCCCTCTCTCTCTATAGGCTGCCCAATCGTGTCCCACCGTCGTGCACGGCTTCTCCAATCGGTCCCTATTTCAGCAAGCTATCTCCTTTCCTTTCAATCTGTGTGGTATTTCTCTCCTTCATTCCGTGTCTATCTCTTTCTGTTTTGGGTATATGCATTATCTAGGTTTTTTTTTTTTTTGGGGTTCATTTGCAAGTGAAAGGTAAAGTCATTTACATCAAAATATTCAGATAGTAGTTTAAATGGATTGCGAATCTGTTAGAAATTGTTGTGCCTTATCTACATTAGAAACTTTTTGATGATGAAGGATGGGTTTTGATCAGTTTTTAGATGCTGATTTATAATTAATTTGAAGTTTTGGGAGGTTTGGCGAATGTTGTTTTGGGTGACCAACCAATTGTTAATTTAGTCAATGCTCTATGTCATATATCTTAGATGGTTCTCACAACTTTCGCGGTTGCTATGTTTTGACCGCAACCCCAAACAATGACATATATATAGATATATTAAAATGTGGAATCAGCAACTTTAAGTACTGATTCCAAAGCATGAAAACCATAATCTAGATCCCAAATGAAATTTGTACCCTTATCTCCACACGTTTCATGGTCATACACAAGAGAAATAAATAATTAGCTCATCACAAACGGTCAAAGTGGATAATTTACATTGACCAAAAGTACCAGGAACCTAGCTGGTATGTTGTAAACATATCCGTGTGTTTCATCCTACCTTGCAAACATCACATGGATTTGTTTTTTTGTTTTGTTTTTTTTTTTCGCCTAGCAATTGTTTAACATTTTCCACTCAAATTGCCTAGGTTTCACATATTGCATGCGTTACCAACTTATATTCTAGTCTAAACTTGGTGTTGAATAATAAATGAAAATAGGTAATGTAGCACAGTTTTATTAATTGAATCTTTACGTGTGGTGTTGATTTTAATTTTTATTAGTGTGATATGCCGATGTTTATAATTTGGTGTACATACTTATATGCTTTTAAGCTTTAGTAAAAAGAATTACGGCTCTCCAGTTAGTACAAGAATGAATGGTCGATTAACATGATGTTATTAACTTCATTCATACCACTTGAAGGTGTCATTAAATATTTCCACCAGATGGGAAACATGGTTGTATGGTTCTGAGAAATAACTTTATTAATTCATGTCTATGATCTGCCTAGCTAGATCAGCTACAAGTCGCTTGTCTTCCTATTTTTTGCTATTGTACCTGTTGGAGATTTTGTGTGCATGGCTAAGGTTTGTGATAAGGAAATGAGCTGTATGAATTCAAAACATTGATAATTTCTACTCGATTTATTATATTTAGTTGATTATTTATTTCCACTCCATTTATTTATTTGCTCACACATTGCATCTTTCTTTTTCCATAGTGCTACTGAGTTTATTGCATGAATAAACTGGTGGGGAAGATAAGTGAAGTCCACAATGCTGCCAAGTTTATGGCTTAGTATAAGCTTAAATTGATAGAGAAGCTAATTGAACAAGACATTTCACTTGAATATTTGTAATGGAAGAGTTTGAATATCTGGATGATGATCAGTCTGGAACTTTTTCTGTCTGATATAGCACATGCTCACTTATCTACTCTGGTCAGGTGACAATACCTTGGAAACAAAACATATTATTTTGTATATGTTATGTGTATGAAATACTTCCTGTAAAATCAACTTTTCTGAATGAATATGTACTTGATCTTGGGATTCTTGGAAATTAAAGATCAGTCCTAAGACTAATATATGATGATCATTTGAGTGAAGATGCAAAATGTATCCTCCTGAAAAAATGGTGGGATTCTTGGAAATTGTATGCATATGGACCACTACCCTCCATATGGACCACTTTAACTTGCTCTGTTTTTTGGGAAACAATAACATTCAAATTTGAGGCTGGCAGCCTACATATACTTCCAACATCTTGAGATGATTGATGAACAACCCGATTTGTGATGTGGTGATACCCACTTTCATGGAGATGTTATATATGCTTATTTAACACTTACCATCACAGTTCTACACTATCAACTTTTACGTCTTTTATGTATATAGGAAGGACCTATTTATTGCATGACGGATTGTCTTTTGGAAAGACCATATTCTCAATTTGATTTCATTTCATTTTTCATGAATTGATTTTATAAAATCAGTAGCTAATGCTACATCAATATCTTATGCTACATCAATATCATATAAACGCTGTTATACGTGCTTATCATATAAACATTGTTATATTATTTTATAAACAATATAAACAATCTTATTTTATATAATTGAATAAACAGAGTTTGAATGCTACTTAAACAAAAAAAATATCCATAATATGTAGGCTTAAAAAATAAATACTGGGTTCAACTCGGAACCAATAGGTGATGTATGTTTTTTTTTAAGTTTCCATACAAAGGTGGCATGTTAATGCTAGATAGAAAGACAATTATTAGCTAGACTAGTTTCAATAGATAATTTTTGAAAAGAGAATAAGAGAATTGTCCTTATAACACAGAGAAAATGTTTGCCATCAAAATTATCAAATCAGAGAATGTCAATAACCAGCCCACAAGTCGGGCCATTATAATTGTAACTCGATAAGAGACAAAAGTTTCTCCAAAAGTAACAAAATTCTAATAATCATTCCAAAATTATATAGTAAGGGAAGAAGTAATCATTGGCAAAAATCTGGCTCGAGACTACTTAACATGATTTGACTCAAATCCTGCTGCCTCAAATGCACATATGTTAATTCCCTTTTATTACGAAAAGGTATCGGAATCTATAAAAATGTATGGAAAAAATAGCATACGAAATTTATGGAGCTTGGGTCAGTGAATAACATATATGGTTATACTTAAAAATGATCTTGATAACTGTCCAAGTGTAATTTTATATTTTTTAGTATTAAATTATAGGAATTAAACACTAGAGAATCCAACATAGTAACCAATTTTGTCCACCCTATAGATAGTTGAGTTGTGACCATTGTTAAACCAAAATAAGTGAGTTTGGTTTAGGGTTGATATGTTCTCCTCCTAGAGCTCATGCCTCAAAACTGTTATGTTTGTACATTGATAAACACATCATAGTATAAATATTCTTGAGCCTAGAGCACTGAAGTAAAAAAATTCATGCCACTGCCTGATGCATCTTCTGTTTTCCTATGAAATATGGATGATATAACAGATTTTTTAATGAATTATTGGTTATACTTATGCGAACTAATTAGTAATTTGTACATGCAATGAGTGGCATAAGTTTAGTTTGTACATGCAATGACAACACAGAGAATTATTGCCTGCTTTAGTATGCGCATGCAATGATTGGCACTTTTTAGTTTGTGGTTGATTTATTGTAATTTGCAGGTAGACATCATTAATTACTTCAAGCACATAAATAATTGTTTGAAGCATGTGTATTTTGTAGGTAGACATAAGCTCAAATGTCAAGTGGAATTTTTTGATGCACCAATGAGCCTGCTGGATGCTACATATATGGATTCACTCCCAGGTTTAAATTAATGTATAGCCATGTGGATGCACAATTCCAATGACCCGCAATTAAATTTCATGTGTTTAGTGGCAGTAGATGTTTTTAGGAATTTAAGCAATTGCATGACAATTAGAAACCTGCTAAGATGGATGATGTGAAAGTAAATGAAAAGTTCACATTCAAGCTTATTCGCATGAAAACTGGATGGCAATGTACAAGTGCTTAGATGGTAAAATATATGGTGTTTGATTTATATTAAATATAAAACAAAAGTCCTCAAATACAGGTTTGGTAGAGTTTAAAAATGAGAGGAATTTCAAAGATAAGTCTAATTTGCTATTGGGAAAGATTCAATAGCAAACCTGGTTACGTACATAGCCACTCTTTACAGTTCTTTCTTCTTGATCTTATTAATTTTTTCCTGAGTTAGTGCAGTGTAATTCAGCTTAATATAATTAGATCCTGTTACCACCAAGATGTTAAGAAATTAATAAACACTGCAAAGTATTGCAAAAATTAGTTGTAAAGGTCCTTTCTGTATCCATGTTTCTTTAATTCCATGATTTATATAAAGAATCATCTTCATGCATGGAATGAGAACCTGTTATTAAATTTCTAAATAGACTTGAGGTACCAATATATGCTAATATATGCTATTTCCCTAGCTCTTATTAACTATAATATTGCTCCAAGCTTGTAATTTATTTTTGGCAAATTCATGAGTCACACGGCCTGCTGATCATCATCGACCCAGCTAGGTAGCTATAAGGCGTTGATTAACATTGAGTGCGTACAGCTATTGGGTTCAATTAAATTAGGTGCATCTTTTCATGTCTAATTTTCTGATCAGCATATTAATGTTATTGAAATGATCATGTGGGGTCTCGATCAGCAATTTTTGATGATTGGTCATTCATTATGAAACATACACTGGGCAGCTAGATTGGCAAAGAATCAATATTTTAAACATTTAAGTTATGATTGGTGGAGAACCAAAATGGACAAGATGATATACAGGGGAATTGCGATAGAGGTGATTTCAATTAATTGCATATATAATAAATTGATTTGCAAACATACCTGGGTTCAAAACGTGAGCTGTCAAATAACGTTAACATTGCTGCGAAGCATTCCAAAAATAATAATTTGCTCAACTATAGATCTTGTAGTGGCAGCAAAAACAGAGGGAATATTGCGCATGCAGAGCATTCCAAAAACCCATAAATTTGCTCAACTATTGGTACTATCCAGTGTTTGGAAAACCCATAGATCTAATTCTGCGATTGAGTTTCTTCATTTATTCACCGCATATCCAACCCAGCAATTGTAAATTTTAGAAAGGAGTGGTTTTAGCATTTCCTGCGCCGTAAACCTCACCGCATGTAGAATCTCAAAAATTACGGCGTCTAGCAATTCACTGTATGAAGAGTCTGAACTTACGGCGTATACGAAGACACCGCAAATGAGAACTCTCTTTCTTACCGCCAGCCCCAAAATCGTCGTACGAAGAGTTTGAAATTGCGGTGTCTATGAATTCACCGCAAATGGAAACAAAGTTTCTTGCTGCCAACTCTAAAATCGCCGAATATTTAGATTTTACGGGGTTGCAAAATCGCCGTCAATGACCCAAATTTGCGACGTCTCCTCACCGTAATTGCCCCTCACACCAATTTGCTCAACCAATTTTGCTGCGAGATTTGTCGGCCGAGTTAGCTGCAGTAGTTGCGGCCACCAATGGTTTCTCACCGAAACCCCTCTGAGCAGACGTTTTACTTTCGACCAATTAGCGATGAACTCAAATCGCAGTTTCTGAAAATTTGTTGCGGGAAAACAGGACAATTGCGGTGAATTTGCTCCTCGTGAGAAGGCAAATTTCCTGTAGTGTGTGCAAAATGTCCTTCAAAATTTACGTTTTGTTCTATAAAAATTTTATCAAGTTTCATCTTAATAAGCATAACATCCCGGTGTTTCAAACCACATATCAACAAAATATGATGCATCAAAAATCATGTCCTATGTTTAAGCTTGAAAATAAATCTTCACAATTGATCCCGCTCAACTGCTCCACCAAGATGCTCAAATTTCACAAATCTTATTTATTTATTTATTTATTTTTTTATTGAAACTGTGCACACATGCTACCCCCAACTAGTGAGAGACATAGTCCTCAATGAGTCGAACGAAAGAAAAGAAAGTGCACAGACTAAGCAAGCAAAACAAACAATCAATCATGAAATATAAAATCAAAGCAAAAGAATAAATAAAAACAAAGCAAATAAAGAAAACTGTAAAGAAAGAGAAACAAATCAAAACACTTCTCTGGGGTCTTGCACAAGCAAGATCTCTTCATGTGGATCAAAGACCTTCAGAAATAACTTTAGACGTTGTCCGTTGACAGTGAAGCTATTACCATTCTTCGGATTGACAATGTCTACCGCACCATGAGGATGAACGGTCTTTACAATGTACGGCCCACTCCATCGGGATTTCAACTTTCCAGGAAAAATGTGCAAGCGAGAGTTGTAAAGAAGAACTTCCTGACCAAGTGTGAAATGCTTTGGATGAATTTTCTGATCATGCAGAATTTTCATGAGTTCCTTTGCAATCTGAGCGTTGTCATAAGCATTCCGACGAGCTTCATCCAATTCATTGATCTCAGAGAGAAACCGACACTTATCTTGGGTGGACCATTCAGAAGGCATTCTCTCAGTCACTAGATAATTGACTATGTCAGCATACCAGGGAGCTCTATCAACCACAAACAGCTGCTCATCCGGGAAACTATCATCAAGAGGAAGGCTGACATTTGAAGAAGAAGATGATGACAATCTAGAGAGGTGGTCAGCTACCACGTTTTCAACTCCTTTCTTGTCCTTAATGATGATGTTGAACTCTTGAAATAATAGAATCCAGCGAATCAAGCGTGGCTTTGCATCTTTCTTAGCCAACAAATACTTAAGAGCAGAGTGGTCAGTGAAAATAGTAATAGGAGAACCAAGAATATAAGTCCGAAATTTATCAAGTGCAAAAACCACTGCAAGCAATTCCTTTTCAGTAATGGTATAATTTTTCTGGGCATCATTCAAGGTTCTACTAGCATAATAAATCACAAATGGCCTATTATCCACCCGCTGCCCCAAAACAGCTCCTAAGGCATAGTCACTAGCATCTGTCATAATCTCAAAGGGAAGGTCCCACTGCGGAGGTTGCACAATAGGTGCAGTGGTAAGCGATTTCTTAAGGGTATCAAAAGATTTTTGGTACTCATCAGTCCAAACAAATTCAATATCATTTTGTAAAAGAGTGCACAAAGGTTTTGCAATAGAACTAAACCCTTGAATAAACCGCCTATAAAAGCTAGCATGACCAAGAAAAGAACGAATATCCCTAACTGTCCTAGGAATAGGAAGTTTAGATATTAATTCAATCTTTGCCTTGTCAACCTTTATACCCTCAGAAGAAACAATATGCCCCAATACAATGCCCTAAGTGACCATAAATTGGCATTTCTCCCAATTAAGTAAAAGATTTTTTTCCTCACATCTCTGGAGAATACGTGCCAAATTATGCAAACAACTCTCAAAGGATTTTCCAAAAACAGAGAAATAATCCATGAATATTTCACAAATGTCATCAATCATATCAGAAAAAATACTTATCATGCATCTCTGAAAAGTAGCTGGAGCATTACACAAACCAAAAGGCATTCTAGTAAAAGCAAAAGTGCCAAAAGGACAGGTGAAAGTGGTTTTCTCCTGATCCTCTGGCGCTACAGCAATTTGATAATAACCAGAGTAGCCATCCAATAAACAATAATATGCATTACCAGCTACTTTTTCCAAAATTTGATCCAAGAATGGTAAAAGAAAATGATCCTTCCTACTGGCTGAATTAAGTTTTCTATAATTAATGCACATTCTCCAGCTAGTAACCATTCTAGTTGGAATCAACTCATTTTTATCATTTTTTATGACAGTCAAACCAGATTTCTTTGGTACCACTTGAGTTGGACTTACCCACTTACTGTCTAAGATGGGATAAATGATACCTACTGCGAGTAGCTTAAGCACTTCCTCTTTCACGACTTCCTTCATGGTAGGATTGAGCCTACGTTGAGCATCACGAACCGGTCTAGCATAGTCTTCAAGATGGAGTCTGTGGGTACATACAGCGGCATCAATGCCTTTGATGTCTGCTATTGTCCAACCAATTGCACATCGATGCTTTCTTAATACTTCAATCAACTGGGATTCATCCTTCTGATTTAGCTTTGAGGAAATCACCACCGGAAAAGTGCATTCTTCAAGACCAAGGAACACATACTCTAAATCTTGAGGAAGTGGTTTCGGTTCCAACTGGGGAACTTCTTCCTCTGAAGATTTAAGCATGTCTGGTGGTGGTAGAGCTTCAAACTGGGGTTTCCATCTTGCTCCCGCAAATTGTACTTCAAGTGGTAAAGATGAATCTGAAAAAACAATCAAAAAAATCAAAGTCATCTTCATTGATATGATCAATTTTCTCATCAAGTAAAAATTCAGGTGTCTGAAAAATATAATCATCATCAGAGAATGGAGAACTTGAGCAAATAAAATCTGTTGGTGTCAAACTCTCCACAGCATTTAGATCGCTTGTGTCATCAAAATGTGCTGGCATCTTGCAAGCGTTGAAAACATTCAACTCAAGTGCCATGTTCCCAAAGGTAAGCTTCAAAACTCTACTTCTGCAATTGATCAATGCATTTGATGTAGCTAGAAATGGTCTTCCTAGGATGACAGGAGCTTGATAAATAGTGGAGACCGGCTGCTGCATGTCAAGAACCACAAAATCAACTAGGTAGTAGAATTTGTCCACCTGGACTAACACGTCCTCTACAATACCCTTCGGTACCTTAACTGATCTGTCAGCCAGCTGTAGCATGATGGAGGTCTTTTTCAGCTCACCCAATCCCAACTGCTCATATACTGAGAACGGTAGCAAGTTCACACTACTCCCCAAATCAAGTAAAGCTCTCCCAATGCGTGATTCACCAATCATAATGGAAATGTTGGGAGAGCCAGGATCTTCAAACTTCTGAGGAGTCTCGCTCAATATCAATGCACTAACTTGCTCCGTTAGGAAAGCTCTCTTCTTCACATTCAGCTTCCTCTTCACTGTGCACAAGTCCTTCAAAAATTTTGCATATGAAGGCACTTGTTGTATGGCATCCAAGAGTGGAATATTGATCTTCACTTGCTTGAAAATCTCTTGAATCTCCGTGTGATACTTGTTCTTTTGGTCAGCTGCCAATCTCTGAGGATAGGGAACCACAGGTTGGTAACCCTTACTAGTCTCAACATCTGCACTCACAGGCTTCTTCAGCTCTGGTCTCACTACCTCTGGTTCTTTCTCAACTTCATCAGTCTCTGTTACATCTTCAGGTGTAGGACCAACTACCTGTGTGTCTATAGGCATCTCTGGTTGGGGAACTTCCTTCCCACTTCTCAAAGTAAGAACTGCCTTCGCTGTCTCAATAACATCCCCTGAGACATTATGCACTTGCTGTTGTTGCTGCCTGTACACTTGAGCGTTAGGCTGAGGTTGTGCTGGAAATTTCTCTTTCTCTAGGGTGCTCAAGGTTGTGCTCATCTTATTAATAATGCCTCGCAACTCATTTATGGCCTGAGTGTTCTGATTATTTGTGGTGGCCTGAATCTGCATGAATTGCTGAAGTGTATTGGCCATCTGAGCCATACTGTCATCTAGAGTTTTCTTTGCTGATGATGAAGGTTGAGAACTCTGTGCAGCTACATGAGGCTGAAATCCAGGAGGAGCTACATAAGGATAGCTCTGAGGATTCTGATATGGTGGATACTGGTGCTGAGGAGCACCCTGATTAAATGGCTGCTGCTGAGGTGGTGAGGACCGACCAGGCTGATCATTTCTCCATGAGAAATTTGGGTGATTCCTCCACCCCGGATTATATGTGTTGGAGAAAGGCTGATTCTGTGCTCTATTAACCCAGTTAGCTGATTGCATCTGCTCAGACCCACCTTCTTGAAATACTGGCATAATCGGGCAGTCTTGGGTCTTATGGGTTGAATCAGCACATATAGAACATGCCTCTACTACTTTCACAGCCTTCACTTTTTCCATTTCCATTACCTCTAGTCTTCTAATCAATGCAGCTATTCTGGCCTAAACATCGGTGTCTTCTTTAAGCTCATATCTACCCCCTCCAGAAATAGCCCTCAGTGGCTATGTTGCTAATGGAACTCGATCAGTACGAGTGTTCCACTGTTGTGCACTCTCAGCAAGGTAGTCAAAAAATGATAGTGCTTCATCATGTTCCTTGCTGAAGAACTCCCCATTGCACACTGTCTGAACAAACTGCTTGCATTCTGGAGTAAGACCAGTGTAAAAATAGCTCACCAACCTCAAAGATTCAAAACCATGATGTGGACAGATGTTCATCAAATCCGTAAATTTTTTCCAACTGGCCTGAAATGTCTCATCAGGTCTCTGACTGAACTGACTAATTTGCTCTTGCAAAAACTGAGTTCTCTGAAAAGGAAAAAAATTTTGTAAGAATTCACGCTGCATATCAGACCAACTAGAAATAGAATTAGGCCTCAAAGAATTAAACCAAATCTTCGCTTTATCCTTTAAAGAGAAAGGAAATAAATGAAGTCTAATGAATTCATCAGTAACAGCCCTAGTGATAAAAGTAGTACAAGCCAACTCAAAATCTGTCAAGTGCTGGTAAGGACTCTCAGAATCCATCCCGTGGAACTGGGGTATCACTGACATCATGCCATGCTTAATAGAGAAATTAGATGCATTTTCAGGTAAAACAATGCATGAAGGTGTAGTGGTGCGAGTGGGTTGCAAATAATCCTTAAGAGTGCGTGGTGCAGGTGCAGCCATGTTTTCTGGTTCAATTTCAATTTCCTCACCTGACTCACTAATAGAAAAGACAGAAGAGTTATCTATCTCCAAACTGTGTATACTACTCTCAACACTCGATGTGACTCTATGCAACCTATTTGAACTGTCCCTCACCCATGACATGAAACATCAGTTTAAAGAGCATAATAAAAATAACGAGTTTAAATTTAAGTTAAAATACTTTCCCCGGCAACGGCGCCAAAAACTTGACTCACTCAAAAATGAGTAGCACTAAAGCTATCCCAAGTGCAGGAGGATGTCGTGTAATAATTAGGAAAAAATTCCTAGATCGTCTCCTCAGGAAAAGTTACTTAGAAATCAAACTCGTTGAAAAATGTGAAAAACTTTACAAAGAGAAACTAAAATGATGGTATGTGCAATGGATGGGAGAGGACACTAGTCTTGGACTAGATTCATATTTTTGGATTTTGATTATCGGATCGGAATGTAAAGGACTAATAGATTAAACTCAGAAATTGATAAAACTAAATTAAGAATTAAACTAAATTAGGAAGTAATTGACAAAACATGCACTGAAATTGAAAAGCCCCAAAATTAATGTTCTAGGGTTCATCATTATGTTCAAATCACAAATTCTCAAATTAAACCACCGTAATTGTAATCACTACTAAAATGAAAGTTTAACGAAACGATAAAAATAAATAACATGAATTGAATGAATAACAAATAAATTTCTCAAACGTCTAAATCAAAATTCTCTAAAATAATTCAGAAACTCAAAACTGAAATGAAATAGCAAGTAGGGAATTAAAAAGATCAAGCCAGTTGAATGGAGATGAAGATTCGAAGTGGTGGAGGAGGCTGAGCTGCAGTGGCAATTGGACCCCTCAAGGAGTTCTTCAATCTGCTGCAGTGTGAGTGAATGATCCAGTGGAAATTGTGTAGCTGTGTGAATGATCGATTGAATGAATCCTCCTCTTCGAATCTGAACGAAAATTCAAGGAAAAATGAATTCTAAGTGTTTCTCTACTCAAAAATCGAGTTTTCCAGCCCCAGAGTCGTCCTAAGATGTAAAAAAAAACATATATATACTCTGACGGCGGAATGAACCCTGATCTGTAAAAATGCGATATTCGCTCGAGCGGAGTGTTGAGCGAACATCGAGCGTTCGACTCTGCGTAAGTTCGCTCGAGCGGCCTGTCGAGCGAACATCGAGCGTTCGACTCTGCTTGAATTCACTCGAGCGGCCAAATGCGTCCGCTCGAGCGATCTCTTTTCCCGCATCTCGCTCGAGCCCACTGTCGAGCAGAAGTCGAGCGTTTGAATCTGCCTGACTTCGCTCGAGTAGCCAGAAGCCGCTGCTCGAGTGAAATGTACCATAATCCATATTAATTGGCAGTTGATAAAATTAGAGCAGAAATTCATGCTTTTAATCAATTAAAATCACAACTTTGATTTATTCATTTTTTCATATAAAACCAATGATAAAGTAATAAAAGAATTAATATATATTGATTCCAAAAGCATTAAAAATGCAATAATTCAACTCAATCAATATCATAATAGAATTGATCATGTTAAATAAATGGTGATTTATTTATTTTTCTTAAATTGAACTTTTGGAATAAGTTTCCTCATTTATTGTCATTTCATCTTCCCATAACTGCTGGCCTTCTTCATTTTCCTTCCTTCTTATTATTCTCCTTCAACTATTCCTTCCACTCAGTGCTTTGCATTACTCCTCTTCTCCATTCACTCTCGTTCTTCAAATTCCTCTTGCCTTATGCTCTCCATGGCTTTAAAAAACACCTCCCAATTCTATCTTTCATGTTGGTCTCTGTATGGCACTAGCATAAACACATTTATGCACAACTCTAGGACTACTACTAGAGTGAATGCTACCATCTTCTAACCTTAGAAGGGACTCGCTGGACCACAACTGTGAAGCCCCCAACTTCCACGTACGGACACGTGGAAATCGAAGCGTCGGGATGATGACAACACAGATCACACATCCCATCGCCAAGTGCCAAGTGTGTGTAGATGCAACAAGTGTACAATAAAAACACGCAGCGGATAATAAAAGTCTTATAACTAAATACCAGAATTTTGTTTAATACCAACTCGTTTAAACCACACGTAATAAAATATTACAAGTCTCAAATATTGTTTCAAAACCATAAAAGAAGACATAAAAACTAGTAGAGCTATTTTTTGACATAAACAACTCCAAATCAAAACTCTGGCGGGGCCGCCTCCTCGGGCTCAACCTCTTCCTCCTCCTCAACGTCTGCATCAAAATCTACTGTACCAAAATGGTGCCGCAAGTAAGTAATGATCCAAACGCTATAAGATAAAAATATATTAAACTTAACAATATGCATGAAGAATGCCAAATGCACATATCCCATAAATCCACATTTGCATGCACGCCAAAAGTCTCATTTGGCCCAAAAAACAATTCCTTTCCAATCACGTCAAAAGTCTTATTTGACCCAAAATCCAAATTTAATTCAATATCCAATTATCTGAATGCACCATGACCTCCCCTAGGGGTCATCCGCACACCCTGGCTCCTTTGTCACACCACGGGTAATGACCACGCATGTGACTTCGTAACAAGCAATGCCCAGTTCTGTGCCCCTCGCGTACGTAACCAAGCATCTTCTAGTCCACCGCCAGTAAAGGGGCCACGGAGTCGGTACGAGAGAGTTACCATCCCACCCACTCCCGTTGTAGCCCAGCGACAACCCAGGGGATGTCACTCAGTATATTACGCTCCCGAGTGACCAGAGGAGCTCCACCGAGATAATGCCCCATTCAGGCTTGGGGTCATGATACACACGCACCCAAAAATCCATATACACAGATAAAACCAGTTTTTCTCAATTTAACACATGCACATGTATGCACCATGCAATACACACCTCAAGACACAATTCATTCAACAAATCTCAACATCAACAATAATTAAACAACTCCGTCCTCAAATCCATCCGACCCCCGACTCCTCGGACTCAGTTCGGAATAACCAACCAGTCAATGAATTTATTGTAAAAGCAATAATATATTTAAATCTAAAATAGAGTTTAGAAAATACTCACAGCGCTATATAATAATTTTCGAAGGATCAAGGAGCTACAAACGGCAAAGAAAAAGTAACGTAACAGTATAAAATACACTGTGGTTTGGGTTGTAAAATACCCACGTTTGAATGGAGACAAACCAAGATTTGGAATTGATACGGAATGACCTAGAGGTATTTATGAACCTAGTAGAAGTGAGAGTTAGCCGTGGGTGGCAGAGGAAATGGCGGTGGAAGTGAAAAACGGCCAAAATGAAGATGGGCTCGTGGGGGCTGCTCCGGCAATGGATCGGAGCTGGAAATAGGTGGTTTAGGATGACAAGAGGTCAGTGATGATGTGGTGAAGAGGTGGTGGTCGGAGGTGGAACGACAGCGGTGAAATGGGCCAAAAGTCTTGCGGCTTAGAGGAGCTCATGACGGCTAATGGTGGCTCGGATGAAGGTGAAACTTGGTAGGGAGGATTTCTGGGTGGGCGGTGCAGGCCATGACGCCGCGAACAGCGGCACTGGGTAGCTGAAGAAAACGGCGAAAATGAAGGGGGAGAGAGACGCCCGTGGGAAGGAAACCGGAGGAGAAAGAAGAAGAAAAAGAAAGAAAAAGAAAAGATGGGGAAAAGAAATGAAGTCCAATCCTCACTTTTAGAGTCCAGAAATTGATTCGACGAAAACAATTTTAAAAGCTATAAAACGAATACAATAATTTAAACATCACATCAAGCTAAAATATAATAAATAACTAGTATATACTAACAATATAATTTTAAATCAAAAAATAAACTAAAATAAATTAAACAGTAATTTAAATTCAAAACGATAACTAATATTAAGAAAGCTCTATAAAAAAAATTTCACAACTAAATAAGTTCAATTAAAAAATAATAATTTAAAATAAAAGAACTAATATTTTAATTAAATTAAAATACTCTTTCAGTGAAAATACACGTAAAAATGGGATATTACATCCTCCCCCTTTAAAATAAATTTTATCCTTGAAATTTGTGAGGTCAAATATCAGCGCCAAGTAAGATACAAGATACAACTTAGAATATACTTGAGAAAATCATACCATCAACCATTCCCAAACAAGCATGAGTAATGCTCTCCCAAATCTACTCCTATACGCAATTCCATCATATTCGCACTAGTCTCCCAACGACGCATCGTGTCTAAAACTCCTAAACCGGCCACGCAAACCGAAATCACCCTATCTACAAGAACCTCAATACCGCACCCAAGTAAATTCTGATAATTATTACTTCTTAGAATGAATTGTATTAACCTCAATCAACTCTTATGCTATATCATTGAAACCTTTATTGTATATTATATCTTGGTAACCTAATAATCACTTCCGAAATGAACCATCAATAAACATAATTTGTACAATCAAACGATTAATTTCTAACTAAAACTTCAAGTCACCACTAATTCCTCAAAATCAATATAAAATTGAATACCTAATTATCTCCAAAAAAATCATGCTTCCGCATGCACTCGAATAACTAGCCAAAATGCAAAAAGATTATGTCCTCATAAATCAACAGTACAAGCTAACTCAACACCTGAAAACAAGAAAATCTACCACACTTCAATAGAAAAATAATATATCTCTAAAAATCACGAATTATCACTCACTCCTCATTTGGCTCTTGCTGCCTTAATCAAAATCAACATTCCACAAAAATACATCTATCGATTGATGATAGAAATCCATACTAATCAATCTTAAAGCCCCAAATTGAAAATACATAACATCATCCCAAAATATACCTGTCTCTTCTAGAGATAAGAAAATTATACAAAAAGGCTCAAGTCCTTCCCGG
The DNA here is from genome assembly GCF_018687715.1 of Carya illinoinensis. Lineage (NCBI taxonomy): Eukaryota > Viridiplantae > Streptophyta > Magnoliopsida > Fagales > Juglandaceae > Carya > Carya illinoinensis. The sequence goes on from NC_056763.1 coordinate 2,003,053, forward strand.
CCAACCAACAAGAGCGACTATAAACTTTTACCTGACAATCTATATTTAAAAGCTCATCACTTAAATTCTGAATATCATCTAACCTGACAGTGACTAATCTTAATACGAACCACCATAAAACTCACCAAAACATTATTAAAACCTTCTTGGTAACTTGCCCACCTATATCTACTTCCATAAGCCAGTATCTATATGACTAGCTTCTTCAATTGCACATCCCAATTAAACCTCAAGGTAAGCCACACTACTCAAATCTTCAATCCTCCAAAATTATTGCACAACACTCTTGGATCCTAAAGCCATATTACCTTCTAAATCTATTTATGTTATCCACTGTTGATGCCTAAGTTTCAACTTTCAAGATTTTATCATACCCCACACATGGTGACCCAACAAACTCTCTCTTCAAATTAAATAAAAAAAAAAAGTCTATAATTCTTCTAACTGGACACTCAATCTCTAGGGAACAATATAGCTTCCAAATTTAAATTCCTAGGTGAACTCAAGTCACAATTAATTCCTAAGAATAATCACAACAATCATTGTCTACCATCATTCTATTGGGTAACCTGCTTCGACTGTACATTTCAATCATCTTACCAAAAACTCAAAGCCAATATGTCCCTTGAATTTAATATTCTTATACAGATTCCTCTTCAAGTTCCACCAAACCAAAAAATAGTGAGACTAGAACCAACACTCTCCAAAATCCATACACACTCACCACTACTACGCATCGATCTCATGCACTCTTAGCCAAAATCAATAATCATCCAACGTACAAGTGATCCACTGCTACCATTTCCATCATCTAGACTTATTATCCTCAAATCAATAAAACTCATTTCTGAATCTGCTCAACTTATATCCTTAAATATGCAAAATCAATTCTTAAAAGTCGGCCGAACGTACAGCCTCAAATTCAAAAATACTAAAATACCAACACTCAAATTAACGTACTCATTTAATACCAAAATATAAACTACCATCTCCAACACCCCGGATGGACCTATATTTTTAGGATCGACAAAATTATTACCTAACCTACACCACCTTTGTCCTGAAACCTAAAAAGAATCATTTCCTAAAATCTATCAACCCTATGACGCCCAACTCAAGAATTACTTTGAGTCTCATAGAGAAAACCCCTTCTTCAAAATCTACACATCGATTACTTAAATTAGACGAATTGATGTCTTAATGGCTGTAGACAAATTAACTCACAAAATGTCGTCAAATTGCTTTAGATAAAATCTAAAACTTCCAATTTAATCAACTCCTCAAACGCTCGTTGAACCTACCATCTTAGGCTCCATAAACTCATTCTGTAAATCCTATAGAATTTTAATCTTAGATTCCTTGCGCTCTTATTAGTTGTTACCTCCGTTCATTCACGACTCCTGCCTTCATCCTTATGGATTCAACTAAACCACAACATTTTCCTGCCCAAGCTTAAATCAGAAAAATAGCCATCTAACCCAAGTATGCGCACTCTATCTAGGACCATCATTGCACTCTAAAAGGTTTGAAACCTCCATCTACGCAAAGGAATACTATAACTTCCAGATAATAATAACCATTTTTGAACTAGAGCAATACCCCTAAACCTCAGAAAATAAGTTCCTCAAAAATTTCCATATAAAAAACTTTACTCTGATCACCCCTATGGTAATGGTTACAGACTTATCAAACTCTAGGGTAGATCAAGTTAGCATACCAAATCTGCGTATCCAAAACTCAAGTCTTACTATAAAGCAGTCCATCAAGTCATTCTAAAACCTTAGATCATTTAAAAATCATTCTCCAAAATCAACAAGATTGAAGACCTTAGATCCGATAATAAAACAATCGTCTCTCAAAACTTTCAAAATCTAAAATATTAATTGATAACAAATCATTTCCTATAGTCCACAAAACCTTAATCCTTAAATGAATTCTCACAAATTTATTCTTGATGTTAGTTGAACTTACAATCTCCCACTCTATAGACTCATTACATAAATTCTACAAAACCTAAGACCTCAATCGTTATAGGCGACTTAAGGCTAATTCCTTGTCCTATTATGACTTGAGTTCCTACTCCACAAAGATAGCCTAAACCATATCATTCCCTTCAAGCCTCGATATTATAAAAGCAAACCACATCGATAAAAATTCCAGCCTGCTATGCTAAATATTCATACCTAACAATATTGTCGATCGTACTATCTTCCTGCCATAGCGTAACCCTTAACCCACTTTCCAACTCCGAACCAGATAAAAAGCAAAATAAAATAAAACAAATTAAAATAAAATAAAATCCACAAAAGAATAACATAATTTCAATTCAAATCAATAAAATCAAATGGAATTAAATAAAATAAATTCAAATTTAATAAAATAATTTCAAATCAAATAAAATCAAATCAAGTTAAATAAAAATCATTCAAATTAGATAAACAAAATAATTTCAACTCAAGCTTTTAAAACTTTCTGGTACTTTACCTATGGGACATATGGTTTTACCCAGAGCTGAACTACTCTGATACCACCTGTGACGCCCCCAACTCCCACGTAAGGATACGTGAAAATCGAAGCGTCGGGATGATGACAACATAGGTCACACATCCCATCGTCAAGTACCAAGTCTGTATACATGCAATAAGTGTACAATAAAAACACGCAGCGGATAATAAAAGTCTCATAATTAAGTACCAGAATTTTGTTTAATACCAACTCATTTAAACCACACGTAATAAAATATTACAAGTCTCAAATATTGTTTCAAAACCATAATACAACACATAAAAACTAGTAGAGCTATTTTTTGACATAAACAACTCCAAATCAAAACTCTGGCAGAGCCGCTTCCTCAGGTGAGCCGCCTCCTCCTCCTCAACATCTGCATCAAAATCTACGGTACCAAAATGGTGCCGTAGGTAAATAATTATTCAAACACCACAAGATAAAAATATATTAAACTCAACAATATGCATGAAGAATGCCAAACGCACATATCTCATAAATCCACATTTGCACGCATGCCAAAAGTCCCATTTGGCTCCAAAAACAATTCATTTCCAACTCACGCCAAAAGTCTCATTTAGCCCAAAATCTAAATTCAATTCAATATCCAATTATCCGAATGTACCATGACCTCTCCTAGGGGTCATCCGCACACCCTGACTCCTTGGTCATACCACGGGTAACGACCACGTGTGTGACTTCATAACTAGCGATGCCCAGTTCTGCGCCCCACGCGTACGTAGCCAAGCATCCTCTAGCCCCCGCCAGCAGAGGGGCCACGGAGTCGGTACGAGAGTGTTACTATCCCGCCCACTCCCGTTGTCGCCCAGCGACAACTCAGGGGACGTCACTCAATATATTATGCTCTCGAATGACCAGAGGAGCTCCACCGAGATAATACCGCATCCCGACTTAGGGTCGTGATACACACGCACCCGAAAATTTATATACACAGATAAAACCAATTTTTCTCAATTTAACACATGCACATATATGCACCATGTAATGCACACCTCAAGACACAATTTATCCAACAAATCTCAACATTAACAATAACCAAACAACTTCGTCCTTAAATCTATCCGACCCCTGACTCCTCAAACTCAGTCCAGAATAACCAACCAGTCAATAAATTTATTGTAAAAGTAATAAGATATTTAAATCTAAAGTAGAATTTGAAAAATACTTACAGCGCTATATAATAATTTTTGAATGATCAAGGAGCTGCAAACGGGGAAGAAAAAGTAAAGTAACAGTGTAAAATACACTGTGGTCGTGGGTTGTAAAATACCCACTTTTGAATGGGGACAAACCAAAATTTGGGATTGATAGGAAATAACCTAGAGGTATTTATAAATTTAGTGAAAGTGAGAGTTGGCCGTGGGTGGTGGAGGAAATGGCGGTGGAAGTGAAAAACGGCCAAAACGAAGATGGGCTCGTAGGGGCTGCTCCGGCAACGGATCAGAACTGGAAATAGGTGGTTTAAGACAACAAGAGGTTAGTGATGATGTGGTGAAGAGGTGGTGGCTGGAGATGAAACGACGGCGGCGAAATTGGCCAAAAGCCGTGCGGCTTGGAGGAGCTTGTGACGGCTAACGGTGGCTTGGATGGAGGTGAAACTTGGTGGGGAGGTGCGCCGGCCAGAAGGGAAGATTTATGGGTGGACGGTGCAAGCCACGAGCTTGGCAAACGGTGGCACTGGGCGGCTAAAGAAAATGGCAAAAATGAAGGGGGAGAGAGACGCACGCGGGAAGGAAACCGGAGGAGAAAGAAGAAAAAAAAGAAAGAAAAAGAGAAAGAAAAAGAAAAGAGAAAAAGGAAAAGAGAAGAAGAAAAGATGGGAAAAAGAAATGAGATCCAATCCTCACTTTTGGAGTCCATAAACTGATCCGACGAAAACAACTTTAAAAGCTATAAAACAAATAAAATAATTTAAACACCACATCAAGTTAAAATATAATAAATAACTAGTAGATACTAACAACATAATTTTAAATCAAAAAATAAACTAAAATAAATTAAATAGTAATTTAAACTCAAAACGATAATTAATATTAAAAAAGCTCTATAAAATAAATTTCACAACTAAATAAGTTCAATTAAAAAATAATAATTTAAAATAAAAGAACTAATATTTTAATTAAATTAAAATACTCATTCAGTGAAAATACACGTAAAAACAGGATATTACAACAACCACCACTCAAGCAAAGTAGAACTTTGCAAGAGAATGATTTTGAATTTGAACTCCATCTAACTAATTCTTCCCAACTCCAACATCGGCATAGCCAACACTGAAGGGGCCATCAACTATGTTGGGTTGTAACATTGGGATGCTCTAGATGGGATTAAGGCTTGGTTTGGTTATAAGATGAGACGAGACATCTCATATAATCATTACAACTTTTTCAAACTTTTACACAAAATATAAGGCTTGCTTTCTATTGTCCCATCCTAGACATCCTCAACTATTTGGGCTTGGCTCTCACTTAGTTGTTACTCAACACATGGCAAATATTGCTAACTTGCTACATTGTGTGGAGGTAATCCCTTGAGGTTGCTTCGGTGGAGAACCCAAACTTGATTGCCAGTGAGTTCCTTCACATTCACTATGTGAAGATACATGATGGGAACCGATGCAATTTTTGTTCTCGTACCAGATAGCGAGTTATTCACCTAGAGTCCTAATATTTTCATGTTAAGAATTGGGACCGAAACCTTTTCTTCATGCCTAGAGATGGTTGGGAGTTTCCTACTGATAAGATTTCTCACCGTAAGTTTCTGGTTAGGTCTGCATGGAGTTTTGTTCTCGGTGAGCATTCTTTCAAGGTAGCCCCCACTAAGGAAAGTTGTCACATTTGGAGAACGTCTACGCCTAGTTAATGAAGAACCCAGATTAAGTGAATTTAGAAGATGTTCTCATTTGAGAGAACATTGATCATTTATGGGTCATGTTTGGGTTGGTTTCGTGTCTTGGAACGTAATGTCACAAGTTCTACAATCCTTAGGCCCAGTCACTACTGCAAGCGGGCAGCCCCTACCCTTTTAACCCTAAAGGAAATAAGTCACGCGTTGAGGGTGCAAGACAAAACAATGGACCATGAACATTCTCGTTGTGGTTCTATTTTCTCTAATAATACTTTCCATTCCACAACTACGTATTGGGCAATCAGGAAATTAAGATAAATGATGATCTCACTCATTTTAAAAATATTCTTTATGTAGACATTAGTAGAAAAAAATATTATGGACTGAAAATATTAGATGAGTTATTTTAAGAAATGGCTATAAAGGAGACTTTAGTAGTTGTAGTAATTGTTACGTGGAGCAATGAGCATTTTGCAATGAAACCTATAATAGTAAAGTCTATCCAAAATTTTTAAGTAGTGAATTCTTGAATTCGTAATTATTGAAAGTTACATTAAAATGTGTGTATAGTTTGTAGGATTTCATAGTAATCAAGTTATGGAAGTACTATTTAATTTAGAAGAGTTGTAATTTCTTTTTGGATCTTGATATAGGCTTCAAGTGATTATTAAGTAAGTCAAACGTGTCAATTTTTGGTGAACAAATGTGGTAAGTAACTTCTTAATAGATTTTTACAAAATCTAAAAGCTCTTGCTAATTTAAAATTGTGTATGCTAGATACAAAATATATGTTTACATTAATTTTTTTAATGTTATTTTGTATATGCTTATGGGAAATTGTACAAATTTTGTGAACCGTACTTACTAGTTGTATCTAAAATATCCGGCATAATTCTTTTGGGAGTCAAGTAAAATATTTTATCTATCTACCTATGATGTTGATGTGTGGTATCCATGATGTTTGTGTGACATATTGATATGGGTGTGTATAAAGTATTGTGATATCTGTGTGGTATTTTAGATGTCCTCATACATCTATTAGTGATTTTTCCATTGTCATGTAGTATGGGTAACATATTTTGATTAACTTATATTTTTGTGATTAATGAATATGGATCGAATAAAATTATCATTTTCCTGATCTCCATTAATTATCGTTTTCCTGAGTGAGTAGTGGCTCACCCCTTATATTTCTTACTATTTCAGAGAATCCATCTATTCAAGATTTGCGAATGTGGAGTTATCAAATGTTGGACAAGAGGATTTACTATGTGAAGATTGATGGTCTAGATAGGTATGGACTTTATATTTAGCTTACATAATATTGTTATGTAATTTAATAAATTCTACCTTGGATTTACATTACATATTTGGGCTCTAGTTGCTTTGATAATTATTTGGGAAGGATCATAATTGGAGTATTTTATTATAGTTAGGTGTTGTTGAGAATGCTACATTTAAAATTGTCTTGAAATTTTATAAAAAAGAGGAACGTTCATATTTTTTGGGGATTCAGCCCATTATAAATTTGGGGCGTTACAATTTTGATATCGAAGCCATGTTATGATTCTATAGATATATAGGAGGGATTTTGATTAATGTAAGAGCATGGGCTATAAAACTACAAAACTCTAGGACATGATTCGAGATATTAGGTTTCAATATATATTTATATATTTTATGTCAAAATAGATCAATCCATTGCATTAATCACAAAGGTTACAACTGGTTATCAGTCCAAATAACTTGGTGAATAAAATCAGAGAAGGAATCCCACCACACATTTATGTCTTCTACATTTCATGCATATCTAGTAAGTTTATGAGTAGCTCCATTACAAATCCTACTCACAGGCTGAATACTATAGCTCTGAAATCTACTCATCAGTTCCTTTACATCCTTAATGATATTGACCATCAAAGAACTCGACTCACCTTTCTCTTGAATCTCCTTGAACTATTATCAGGGATTCACTTTAGATTGTAAGCACTCTAATACCAAGTGGGATGCTAAGTTGTAAGCCTTGAAGGATAGCCAATAATTCTATCTCTAAAGGATCAACAACTTCACTTTCTTTTTTGATAGCTACCATTATAAATTGTCCCTTAATGTTTCGAATAATGATTCCAACACTTGCAAATTTTTGGTCATGCAACACTTCACCATCTACATTTAACTTTATTGCATTTTGTGGTGGGAGTAACCATTTGCAAAGTTCTATGATACTCAGGTAATTTCTTTTGGTTGCCTTCCAAGCTGTTGGTAGAGATAGGGTTTGATTAATAGTTGTATCTATTTCCAAAGCTTTGCCTTTAAAAGCTAGTTGATTTCTTCTAAACCAATAACTCCAAGCTATAAAATAATAATAATAATAAAAAAAAAAAAACCATTTTCAGCTCTTCCTTATTACTTCTCTCCCTTACTTCTCTTGCAATACCCACAAAATTTTGGTTAGGCTCAAGGCTACATGAAACATTAAAGTGTTTCAACTATCCTACGAAGATGCACATCGATACAAAGCATGTATAGTATCCTCCTCAGCATTAGAACAAAACGCTGAGAACAAAACTAACAATTAGCTGCCTCCATCACTTTCCTCTTCTTCAAATTAGATCTTGTAGATAACTGATCTATACATGCTCTCTATGCAAACACATTCACCTTATTAGGGACTTCCAGTCTCCAGATGTCTCTCCAAATTCTTTTTAGCTTATTAGCATTGAATGTTTCCTCTTCATCAATTCCCATCTACAAAGCTATATACAACCGATATGCACTTTTTACACTAAACCATCCACTTCTCTCCATTGCCCAAATTTGTGTATCTTCACTTTCGACACATCTCACCACTTAGTGTGATATCTATCAATTTCTCCACTTTATTATTACTTACCTTGAGCTCCTCTTCTATTGTGTGCTGCTTTAAATTCCTATAGCCAAGTTTCTAGAAATCATTCCAAATGTTGATAGACTTGTCATTCCCCACTTTCTACCTGCATTCATATGTCATCTTGTCTTTCACTCTCTATATACCTTTCCATACATAAGAGGGGTTGTGACCCAACTTAGTTCAAGAAACTTGTTATGTGGAAAATATCTAACTTTAAACACTTTTATGGAAAATGATATCTTCATGCTGCAATAACCTCTATCCCTGCTTAGCCAACAATACGTCATTAAAAGTTCTTAGATCCTTAAAGCCCATTCCACCCTCATGCTTATGGGCACACATTCTACTCCAACTTACCTAATGGATTTTCCTCTCCATTTGTCTATAATTCCACCAAAATTTTGCCATCATCTACTCTAACTCAGTACACAAAGACCCTGGAAGTTTCAAATAGCTCATGGAATAAGTTGGAACTGATAATGTCACTACCTTGATGAGTATCTCTTTGCCCCTTGTGATAGCATCTTTTCCTCACAACTTTGAAACTTCTTCCAAACCTTCTGTTTGATATAAATATATATTATATATATATATAAGCTTTGTTTCTTGCTCTTCCAACCAATGGTGGTAGGCCAACGTAATTGTCATACTATTGGAATTCCTGGACACCCCAAAAGAATAAGATCTCTTGTTGTGTATCTTCTGGAACATTTTTGCTAAAGACAATGAAAGTCTTCTCACAGTTTATCTTCTATCCCAAGGCCCTCTCATACCTAGATAATAACTTTTGTATTGCTTCATTTTCCTACGTGTTGGCTTTATAGAAGAGCACACTGTCATCTGTAAATAGAAGATGATTATCAAGCAGTGCATTCCTACAAATTTTGATCCCACTTATCTGCTTTACATCTTCAACTTGTTGTAGTAGTTTAATTAAACCTTCAAAAAAGGTAATGAGATAAAGGATCTCCTTGCTTTAAGCCTCTTGAATGGGTGATAGGACCCTTGGACTCACCATTGATTAAAACAAAAAAGAATTCTATTTTAACACATTGTATGACAAGTGATATCCACTTAGGATCAAACCTCATTTGGATCATGACTTATTCCAAGTAACTCCATTCTGATTTGTGGTATGCCTTGTTCATGTCTAGCTTTAGAGACATAAAATCTATTTTTTCAGTTCTTTTGTTTTTCAATAAATGAATCATTTCATAGGCCACTTGATGTGAACCCGTGGGATTAAAATCCCTTAAACCCATAATCAAATTGAAAACTTACCCAAAGTGATATGAACTCGTGGGATTGAAATCTCTTGAAACCACAATTAATTTGAAAACCAACCCAAGAAAGCCAATAATCAAGTCAAAGAAATCTAGACCTGTTGAAATCTTATTTCAAGAACTTAGATCCGATGATCTAGACCTGTTGAAAACTTGTTTCAAGAACTTAGATTGCAAGGAAAAAGCCACAAAGGTTTTTGCTTTTGATAAGTTCAAAAGTTCATTCAAGAACAAGAGGAGTAAAACTCAACTCATTATGAAAATATTTATCATTGTCTAAAGTTGTGAAGTGCAGTTACAAGGGTTTAAATAACCCTTCCCCAAAGTAAATCCTAGACTAAAAATAACTTCCTCAAAATACCCTAGGCCGGCGCCCCCTCTAAAGCATATAATAATATTTCCCTTGAAACCCTAGTTCATCAAAATAAGATAAATGTGAGCCAAATATCCTTAAACCCAAATAATCTAGACTAACTTCTATAACTAATAATATAAATCCTTTTAATAAATTAAACAGGTTCGAAGCCTTCAATCACATAAACAAAACAATAGGCCCAAATAAGAAACCCTAAGTCAGGTCGCCCCCTTCTATAGATTGTATCACATTGATCAAAACTAGTTCTCCTTCTTTCAACCCCATCTTGAATAGGGTCTTACTAGATTCGTCCTAAGTAGATTGCACCAATCCTTGTGTTGCTTTCTTTATCTTCTTAGCTTATAACCTTGTGATTGGTTTATCTTGAATTTGCAAGGGATTTTTAATACTCGGTCCACTTTGGTACCCATCACAAGAAAGCCAAGAATCAAGTCAAGAGGATCTAGACCCATTAAAATATTGTTTTAATAACCTAAATTTGGTGAGAATAATATTTAAACCCGTTGAAATCTTATTTCAAGAACCTAGATTTTGTGAGAATGCCATAAAAGTTTTGTTTTTTATAAGTTCATAGTTCAATCAAGAACAAGTAGAGAAAACTAAAAAGTTTTCTGAAATTTCAATTAATGTTAAAACTTGTATGAAATGCTGCTACAAGGATATTTTTAATGCCTCCATGAAACCCTAGGCCGCCTAACATGAAATCCTAGCCCAACTAAGTCCTTTATTAATTAAAAGACATGAGTTGAACATCTTCATTGTCTAAAGTTGTGAAGTGCAATTACATGTCTACGGTCCTTGTTGGCTTTGGTCGCATATTACTCATTTTTCTTCTCTATGTGTATGGAAACACTTTCATGGAGTTTTTTCACCATCTTAGCCTTCTTTTGACCATCTAAACCAATCATTTCATTAACTAGCAATGGCAGCAAATCCAAATGAGTCAGTGGATTAAAACCATAAACATTATTAAATGGTAAAAAATTAGTAGTAGAATGAGCACTCCAATTATATGCAAACTCAATAAATGACAAACAATCCTCACAATTTTTCAAGTTCTTTTGAATTATAGTACACAACAAAGTAGATAAAGTTCTATTTACTACCTTGGTTTGTCCATCTAATTAGGGGTGACAAGTAAACAAAAACAATAATTTCGTTCCTAACTTTCCCCACAAGACTGTCCAAAATAGCTAAGGAACTTAACCTTATGATCAGATACAATACTCCTAGGAACACCATGGAGTGCATATTATCTATCTAAAGAACAAATCAGTGATGTGAGTTATTGATTTTTTGATAAGATATAAAATGTGCCATCTTAGAAAATCTATCAACTATCACAAAAATCGAATCTTTGCCTTTCCTTGACCTAGGCAATCCTAAAACAAAGTCCAAGCAATTCCCACTTAGAACTATTAGGCATACAGAGTCTATTCTCTCTAAACAAATACCCATCGAGTCTATAGAACTTACCAAATAATGCATTCTCACACACTCTATACACACTAGTAAAGTCATCATCATTAGCTGTGATGACCCGCTTTCGCGTGTATTTTTGCTGAAGGGTTGTTTTTATTTTAATTAATATATTAGTTTATTTATTTTAATTTATTGCGCTTTAAAATTGGTTTTTAATCTATTTGATGTTGTGTTTTATTTATTTTAGTCGTTTTACGGTTTTTAATCTCGTTTCGGCGGATTTGTTTTGTTTTCCCGAGTGAGGATTGGACCTCATCTCTTTCCTACATCTCTTTTTCCCTTTTTTTCCTTTTTCCTTTTTCTCTTTTCTTTTTCTTCTTTCTTTTTCTTTTTTTTTTCTTTTCTTTTTTTTTTCTTTTCCTTCTTCTTCCATCCTCCCCGCGTCGACCCTCTCTCTCTCTCTCTCCTCTCCCACGCCGTTGCAGCCCAACCCCTTGACCCACTGCCGTCCGGCCGCCGTGCGGCACACCGCCCCCATCGGTCGAACCCCCTCCCTCCGGCGCACCTCCCCACCAAACCTCAGCCCCATCCGGCCAGCCGTTTGGCCGGAAAACGCCATCAAAGCCCCCACGGTTTTTGCCTCGATCCGCCGCCGTCGCTCCACCTCTGGCCACCATTTCTTCACCACTTCATCACCAGTCCCTTGCAGTCCTAACCCACCCATTTTCGGCCTCCAATAGTCACCGGAATAGCTCCCACGAGCTAGCTTTTCATTTTGAGAAATCCGGCCATCAACCTCCATTTCCGCTGCCACCCACGACCAACCACCACTTCCAATAGCTTCATAATCATCCCTAGACCATTCCCTATCAATCCCAAGCCCTGGTTTGTCCCCGTTCAAAAGTGGGTATTTTACAACCCACGGCCATAGTGAATTTTCACTGTTACATTGCTTTTTCTCCGCCGTTTGCATCGCCGCAAGCTTTCTAAAAATACCATATAGCGCTGTAAGTATTTTCCAAACCCTATTTTCAGATTTAAAAATATATTGCTCATTCAATAATTTTATCTACTGGTTAGTTGATTCCGGACTGAGTTCGAGGAGTTCGGGGGTCGGATGGATGGAGGACGGAGTTGCTTGTTTTATTGAATTATGTTGGTTGATTATTTTTTGTGCATTGATATAGCATTTACATGGTGCATGTACATGTGTTTTTGTTTAAGTGGACTTACGGGTGCGTATGTATCACGACCCCAAGCCGGGATGAGGTATTATCTCGGTGGAACTCCTATGGTCACTCGGGAGCAGAATAAACTGAGTGATGTCCCCTGAGTTGTCGTTGGGCGACGACGGGAGCGGGGGCTAGGGGGTGCTTGGCTACGAACGCGCCGGGTGCGGAACCGGGCATCGCTCTACGCACCGACTTCGTGGCCCTTCGCTGGCGAGGGCTAGAGAATGCTTGGCTACGAACATGCGGGGCGTGGAACTGGGCATCGCTAGTTAGGTGTCACATGCGTGGTGGTACTCTGTGGTGTGGCACTGGAGCCAGGGTGTGCGAATGACCCCTAGGGGAGGTCATGGTGCATACGGGTTAAAATGGATTATGGTTTGAGATGAATAGAGGCCAAATGTGACTTTTGGCGTGATATTTGGAAAGGGTTTGTTTTTGGGCCAAATGGGATTTTTGGCGTGCGTGGAAAAATATGTTTTTATGGGATTGTGCATTGGCTTCACTTCATGCATATTGTTCGAGTTCTATATGCTTTTATCTGGTGGTGTTTGGATTTTACTTACCTGTGGTACCATTTTTGGTTCCGTAGATTTTGGTGCAGGATTCGAGGATGAGGAGGATAAGGCTGATCCCGAGGATGCGGCTCCGCCGGGTTGCTGATGTTATGCTTTATAGTTTGGTTTAAAACTATATTCATGTTTTGTAATATTTTATTTATGTATGTTTTAAACAGCTTGTATTATGTTAAGAAAAATTATGGTACTTAATTATATAACTTTCGTTATCCGCTGCGTGTTTCTTCGTGCACATATGTTGCTTTTGCACACACTTGGCACTCGTCGATAGGGTGGTGACCCGGGTTGTCACCATCCGGACGTCTCGATTTCCCCGTGTTCGTGCGTGGGGATTTGGGGGCGTCACATTAGCATACAATTCCTTAACATATTCAAATCCCCATAACTTTGCATTTAAAGTAGAGAAAAGGGCATACCTTCTTGATAATGTATCAGTCACAATATTTTCCTTACCTTATTTCTATTTGATTACATAAAGGAAGGTCTCAATGAATTACAACTACTTGGTATATATGCCTTTTATTTAACTTACCTTGTCCCTTCAAGTGCTTCAAGGACTCATGGTCAGTATATATGACAAATTCTTTCGGCCAAACGTAATGTTGCTAAGTCTCCAATGCTCTCACCAATGCATAAAGTTCCTTATCATATGTTGGATAGTTCAAAGTTGCCTCATTTAGCTTTTTACTAAAATAGGTTATTGGTCAATTCTCCAACATCAAAACAGCTCAAATACCTATTCCTAAGGCATCACACTCAATCTCAAAAGTTTTAGAAAAATCAAGTAATGCTAATAAATGAGTAACACATAACCTTTCTTTAATCTTATTAAATGCACGATCTTGCTTACTACCCTATTTAAGACCCATGGATTTTTTAACAATTTCAGTGAGTGTGGCGGCTAGTATACTGAAATCTTTGACAAATTGTTGATAAAAACTAGCCAAACCATGAAAACTTCTTACCTCCATGATTGAGTTAGGTGTGGGCCATTTCTTGATAGCCATCATCTTTTCCTCATCCACCTCAATTCCTTTCGTGCTAAAATATAACCAAGAAACACAACTTTGTCCATGCAAATGAACATTTCTTTAAATTGGCATATAGTTTTTATTTTCTCAAAACATCATGCACACAATGCAAATGATTGATATGCTCATCTAAATTCTTGCTATATACCAAAATATCATCAAAATAGACTACAACAAATCTGCCTATAAACACACACAATGCATGATTCATTAACTTCATGAATGTACTTGGTGTATTAGTTAGATCGATAGGCATTATCAACCACTCATACAATCCACATTTAGTTTTAAATACAATTTTCCATTCATCACCCTCTTTCATCTTAATTTGATGATACACACTTTTCAAATCAATTTTTGTGAAAATGCATAACTTATGCAATTCATCCAACATATCATCCAGCCTAGGAATAGGATGTCTATACCTAACCGTAATGTTGTTGATAGCCCTACAATCAACACACATTCTTCAAGTTCTATCCTTCTTAGGCACAAGTAGCATCAGTACCGTGCACGGACTCATGTTCTCTCTCTCACATGTCTTTTGGACATCAACTCTTCAACTTGCTCTTGAAGTTCCTTTATCTCCTCTGAATTATTTCTATAGGCTAGTCAGTTATGAATTGTCGCACCTAGCACAAAATCAATTTGATGCTCTATTCCTCTAATAGGTGGCAATCCACTAGACACATCGTTAGGAAACACGTCCTCATATTCTTGCAACAAAGAGACAACAATACTAGGTCAAGATTCATTAAGTTCGTTAATATTAAAATATGCCTCTTTGTACAAAAGTACAAATATAGGCCAATTTGTATAAAAAGCACTCTTGACATCACTCGCCTTAGTATAACAACTCACTTGTTTTTTTATTTTTCTCTCATTTTCTTCACTCTTTATTTTCTGTTCTCTCTGTTTTCCTTTCACTCTCTTTTTTATCATCTTTTTTGGAACTCTCGGTCTCACAATTTTTTTTTCAACTCATTCTCTCTTTTCTATTTCATTTGATCTTCATACACTTGTCTTGAACTCAATGGTATAAGAGTAATGGTTTTATTGTCTTTTACCAAAAAAATGCCTATTCATGAACCCGTCATGAGGGACCTTCCTGTCAAATTGCTATGACCTACCCAATAATATGTGACCCACATGTATTGTGATGAAGTATTAGAAGTATATAATTAAGTTGTTTTAGTGAGTGATTTATTACATCAAAGAAGGGTGGACACTTAATTATGCATCAAATTTTAATAATTAATGAAAAATTTATTGATGCTAATATTTTGCACATCAAAGTCTCATATTTGTCCTTGAAATAATTAAATTATAATATCATTTTATTTATATATTGTAGGGTATTTATGGAAGGAAAGAAAGAGTGGAGACCTATGAGGAAATAGAGGAATTGATTATGGATTTGGTGAAAACTAATCTAATTGGAACCAATCAAGAGAAAAGAACAAAAATGGGCAGCACATAGTGGCTTCCAACTCTAGACATCAACACCAACTCATGCATAGTAGCTTGTCTCCCAAAGAGCAAAGCAGTTCACGCTGAACAAAGGAATACGTTGCGCCAAATGGAGAGGAGATCGGCTGGAAGGATTCATTTTATTGGCTGAGGTGAAGTCAGCTGGAAGGATTCATTTTATTTTTCTTTGTTTCGACGTTTTGTCGAGTTTTTCGTTCTTAGTGTTTTTTTTTTTTTTTGGTACAAACCTGAGTCGATGGCAACTCTCTCTCATTTTAGAGTTATTTTTTTTTTTCTTCTTTAGTTAGTTTTGTTCAGACAGATTTGGGGAAGCACTCTCTCGGCTGGTTTGGATTTAATTTTTTTCCTACTTTAGTTTTACGTCTTACTTTACGAACTGTGGGTTTCCAGATTTGTGCTCTCTGGGCTGGTTTATTTTATTTTCATTACGTTTCCCAGCTTTATTTTCTTAGTTGTTTCCAGATTAGTTTCATTCGGCTTGTTTTATTTATTCTTATGCATTTATTTTCATACAACAATTTGAAATATTAGGGTTTATCCTTTTTTAGCATTTTACTAATTTAGAAATGATAGGCTAGATTTTTGGGCTTAGGATTCAATGAGCAACCTATCACTGTTTTGGGTGGATTTTCTTCAATGTTATGTGATTTCAATATTAACTTGTTGGATGATATTTCAATTTACATCTAGAAAAGATTGAAGTTCTTTGTTCTTGGTTTAGATTAGTTGTAGACGTAAAGGCACAATTGATACTTGAACAAGTAACAAAACTTTGATGGCTTTCTTTCACTATTTTACAATTGTTATATAATCTGTCAAGTAATTTTATTAGGTTAATAATTGTGGTTCATTGCTATATTATCTGACCATGACTTTTAGGAATGTGAGCATAGTTGAGAGAAGATGAAAAGAGAAGTAAATCCATCATCAAAATAGTAGGTGAAAATTGCATCCCAAGTGTTTGTTTTATTGTTTCTTATAAGTTTAATTCATTTGCTACAAACTTTCTCTAAACCTCTTAATTTTGGTAATTTTAGAATCATAAATTTACCTTTATTTTCAATTTAATTTGAGCTTGAACTTCCAAAACAACCACTAATCATACTCTTAATTCAGTCCACTTCCTTAGTAAATAGTCCTCATTTTAGTTCAAGACTTTCTTCTTTTCGAAATTTCTTGTCACCATAAATGTCAATATTTTATCTTGTGATTATAAAAGGTTTGCTTAATTCTCATTGTCCCTGTGAATTCAATCTTGGGATTTACTTTTGTATTACTTTGACAGCTTTTACACTTGGAAGATGAAATTATAAGCTGATTATATTGGAACAACATCACAAAGTACTTCATCCTTATACTTCCCAATTCAGAAAGAAACTAACACTTGTTTATTTACCTTAACCTCCCAACTATCATTCAACGTTTGTAACTTATACGATCTAGGGTGTTTCAAGGTAAGTAAATTTAATTTTTCAACTAAAGTAGTGGCTAGCTACATTAGTACAACTTCTCCCATCAATGATCATACAACATACCTTGTTGTTGATGTGGCATCTAGTATGAAAAATATTCTCCCTTTATTGTTCCATGTCATCCTCCTTAACTTGGGCACTTAAAGTAGGCCTAGTCACAAGTGACTCACGCCCTTCTTGCCTTTTACCATTATGAATTCTTTGGGGCGGCTGTCGTCTTGCCACGAAGGAATAACAGTATTTTGCCTATCCATCCGATCTCGAATCTCATTAAACATTATATTCATGTGTTCATAGAAGACATATTTTTGAAATTATAGAGAAATGTTACAAGTAATTCCTCACAACACCCCCTCACGTGTTTATGCTCAAATATTATCACTTCACTTGTATTTCACTTTTTTAACTTTTTTCAATAATATTCTTATCCACTCTTGCCTTTTACGTCACCTATTTTCCCTTCAAATTCTTTAGAAAATAATTGAACTAAATCAAGATGAAACCTTGTATTATTCCAACTAATAATAGATTCAATAAACAATAAAGGAATAAAATGACACAGATCTTAAAGAATTTGTATGAGGAAAAAAGTAATTAGGAAACAAGATACTAAAGATGATATATTCGACTCATTTGAAGATAAAGATCAATCAACACCAAATCACTTCAATATTCGGATTGCAAAGTATATCAAACAGCCATTTCCAAAATTTCTTTCTTTCTTTATCTCTCTCTCTTTTTTTTTTATAACTATATAACAATCTTTGAATACACTGTCCTTTTTTTTCATTGTTTTTAACTATGTAGCAACCTTAATTGCAATTTCTCCAAAAAAAAAAAAAAAAAAAAGATTAATCTGATTTCAACAATAAGAAATGAAAATAGAAGGAATTAAAGTAAAGATTACAAATATGGAAATTAAAGATATGGAAATTATAGATCTGGCAATCACAAATCTGGAAATTAAAGTAAAGATTTGAGTACGAGGAAAATCAATAAAGATCTAAAAATTATAGATCTGAAAGTTAAAGTAAAGATTTGTGTAGGAGTACAATCAATTAAAGATTTAGAAATTACATATTTGAAAATTAAAATAAAGCTTCATGTAGGAGGACAATCAATTAAAGATTTGGAAATTACAAATCTGAAAATAGACAATGGACAATTAATGAAATAATTTGCAGATCTAAATTCTTGACTCAAGTAGACGAATAATCAATTCTAAAAATCACATATTTAAATCCAAACGCATGAAATTAACAAGAATGAAAAAGGAATTGTAAATCAGAATAGAAAACCCTAGGACACAACTATGACAAATCAAAATGTAAAAATTAAAAATGATAAATCATACTTAATTTAAAACCTGACTCTGAATACCAAATAATGTGAACCCGTGTGATTGAACTCCCTTAAACCTACAATCAAATTGAAAAGTTACCTAAGAAAGCCAACAATCAAGTCAAGGATCTAGACCCGTTGAAATCTTGTTTCAAGAACCTAAATTTGGTAAAAATACCACAAGGGTTTTGACTTTGATAAATTCATAGTTCAATCAAGAATAAATAGAGAAAACTGAAAAGTTCTATGAAATTTTATTTAATGTTAAAACTTGTGTAAAATACGGATACAATGCCCTTTTTAATGTCTCTATAAAACCATAGGCCGCCTAACATGAAACCTTAGGTCAACTAAGGCCTTAATTAATTAAAAGACATGGGCTAAACATTTTCAAGTTCAAAACATCCTAAACTACATGCTTATAGCTAATAAAAGAAATCCACTTAATTAATTAAATATAGAAACATAAAATTGGCTCATACGCCTGTACTTATTACAATAAAGAGTCTACACTAAAACTTAGGTTATGCCGCCCTCCTCTATAATTTGTATCACATGGATTAAAGTTAATTCTTCTTCTTTCAAGCCCATCTTAAATGCTGGGGTCTTACTCAATAAATTTACAAACTCAACCCAAGTGGATTGCATCAATTCTTTCATTACTTCCTTGGTCTTTTTAGCTTTTAACTTTGTGATTGGACCATTTGGAACTTACAATAGATCCTTTAATGGTGTTTGTTAATTCTCATTCACTAAAATGTTATTAGTAATCAACCTATCTGGTACAAAAGCACTTTAGGAAGTAGATATGATAGTAGGTAACACTAACTTAAGCCTATTAGCTCGTACTTTCAATATCAGTTTATACAATACATTGTAGAGATTAATCACCTAAACTATGTCACTCTTTCATGTTTTTTTTTTTTTTTTTTGGTATTTGGAATCAAAACAATAAAAGTGTGATTAAGAGAGTTTAGAACCATACAATCATTCAATACTTTGACATTGCATAAGTAATTGATATTCCCACAATATGTCAATACTTTTGGAACAAAATGGGTAAATCAAGAAGCAGTAATTTTAGAAGGGTTGTACTATCATATATATATATATCAATTGATTATTTGGTACGTCAAAAGTGCCAATTTTTTTATGAGCAAAAGAGGTGAGTAACTTCTTAATTGGTTTTTACAAAATCTAAAACTCTTGCTAATTTAAAATTGTGTACGTTAGATTCAAAATATCTATTTATGTACCTTTTTTTAATGTTATTTTGGATATACTTGTGGGGAATTGTATAAATTTTGTGAACCATACTTGTTAATTGTATCTCAAATATCCGACTTAATTCTTTTGAGAGTTAAGTAATATATTCTATATATCTACCCATGGCATTGATGTGTGGTATATTGATGCCTTTGTGGTATTCATGATGTCTTTGTGGCATTTTGATATTTGTGTGGTATAAAGTATTGTGATATATATATATAGAGTATTTTAGATGTCCTCGTACATTTATTGATGGTTTTTCCTTGTCATGTGATATGAGTAGTATATTTTCGCTCACTTATATTTTTGTGATTGATGGATATGAATATAATAAAATTGTCATTTTTCTGTCTCCCATTAATTATATTACTTACTGAACATGTGGTGGCTCACCCATCATATTTCTTACTCTTTTAAAGAATCTATCTATTTAAGACTTGTGAATGTAAAGTTGTCAAATGTTGGGCCAGAGGATTTACTATGTGAAGATTGATAGTCTAGATAATTATGAACCTTATATTTAGCTTATCTAAATATTGTTATTTTATTTAATATGTTGTATATTGGATTTACATTATTTATTTGTTGCTCTGATAATTATTTGGGAAGGATCGTAATTGGAGTATTTTATTATGGTTGGGTATTATTGGGTATTATGTATACATGAAATTTGCACAGAGGTTAACTCTTCAAATGGTGGTTTCTTGCAATAACTTGAATACATGTATTTTGCTTAGGGGATGATTCCTCATTATGTATAAATATGTGCATTCCTAGATCTTTTACATAAAACTGTGCATTGCATGTTCTCGTGTATAATCTTTCATTAGCAATCTTGTCATATCTATTTAACCAACCTTTGGTTTCATTTATCGAAGCTGTAGCTTTTTATGCAAAGGTAGTCCAAGGATAGGTTCCCGAGGAAGAACGATTGACCACACTTGAGTGATAGTAACATAGGTCTGTCTTTGTTAATAGTTGTTTGTATTATTTCATACTTGGTATGTTGCACTTTAATATAGGAAATCAATATATGAAATTGTGTAGTGTTATTTGGAAAGTGACATTGACATATGAATATGTTTTTTAATGAATGAATCTATTTCCTGTTTAGACCTATGGTACAAATAACAGTTAGTCCCTAACCAAACCCTTACTTCATCTATTGCGATATAGATGTTTATTTATTTACACCAGCATTTCTTTGTGAAAATTGCACGCTTATTTTCGATCAAATTTCGGGTATTGTTGACCAACTCGCACCCTTAGCCTCACAACTCCTCGCTAAGTCTTTTACCAAAGAACGGGAAGCTACATAGTGGGTTGCCTATTTTGCATATAGAAATCTATTTTATGTACTTGCTATAGTGCTATATTTATAGAGAACTATATTTTACCATTTGTGTATTTAAACAAATACACAAATTCACTAGAAGTCATTTTTGTAACCATTAAAAAAAAATTAAAATACATGCACAATCAAAATTAAAAAATAAAACCAAGAGGCAACGGAGCATTCTCCTATTGCAAAAGCCAGCCAAAATCCTTAAGATTGGCTCAAAGTGATAAAAGTGTTTACGACGATGAAACGCTCGCTCCAAATTTTAGATTAGAATCTTAGGTGAAATTAACAAAAGTCATGAATTAATTAAAACTTGCTTAAAATATGCGTTTCCAAGAGCTTTTGTAGAAAGATTTTGTGCAGTTCAAAAATTAATCTAAACCCTGCTCAAGCACAGTGTCCAAAATAAAGGAAAATAATATATATATAAATTTTTTTTATAATTTTTTATATAATTATATTTTAAATAAAAAAATTAATAAATGATATTTATAGTTATATAATATGCACAATGTCTTCTTTTAAATAAATATAAAATTTATATAAAAAATTAATTTTTTAATATCAAATTTTATTTTTTTAATTTTAAAAAAATTTATATAATTTATATAAATATCAGACAGTGACGAAGAAGAAAATTCTCAACAAGAAGTTAGATTCTTTTCATTATAGCAAACAACATCGTCAGAAGCAGTGTCATCACCAATTAATTAGGCCTCTCATTCTCAACAGGTCTCTCCTTATCAAAATTATCAACAGGCCTCATCTTCTCAGTAGCCCTCTCATTCTCAAAAATAAATTATCCACTACATTGAATGGATTATGAAGATTCATTTGATTTGGAACTCTCAAATTATATGATTCTAGAATATTATTACTCATTCAATTATTCAACATGACAAGTTAAAGTTGTCAGAATCATTATCTTTTCAGTGGTCAAAAGCGTTATCTCATTGGAGAACAAGACAAGCAACTTTGTTTATTACTTTCTACCGTTCTTGTTAGATTCAATGTAATAGTTATTCAAGGGGATAATAATTACTATTCAAATATAGTAAATATATGTGTGCTTCAAGATTATTTTTCATGTCCACTAAAGACAAGTGACTTTGTATATTTTGAGTTATTTTCACTTTACATAGGAAAACAAAGTCTAGCCTAATAGAACAAGAGACTTTGTATATTTATAATCTTTAGGGTGTCAGATAGCACATATTATAAGTGTTTATTATATTAGTGTCAGATGGTATATATTATTAATCTACACTGTATATGTGTTTATATAAAGAGAGTCTGTATGTAAAGGAAAGAATTCATAATTCTTCATCTGAAGTCATTCCTTCTCTCGTCCTCTTTACTTCCAAATATTCTTTCTTGTAAACTAGGTTTCCTTCATGTCTTCTGCTCTCAACTCATTTGAGAATTAATCTCCTTGTAAGTATTATGTTATGTTTTCAATTAAATCAATTTTATTCTCTCTGTCAATTATTTTTATTCATGCAAAAGACTAGTTCTACTGCCTTTTATTATTTACATAATACAAGCAGATTATACAGCCTGTTATTATAATTATTAAATATATATATATTATATTAACTTAAATACCTATATGGTAAGAATGTGATCCTTTCATCATATGATAACAATTTGTTTTGATATTTAATATTAAAACATATAAAATATTAGTATTAAATAATAAAAGTAAATAATTAGGACAACAATTGAAATAAATTAGTCATTGAAACAAGTTAGATTCTACCATTCCAAATAATAAATCATGAAAATTATAGTATCTTTCATATCTTAGACAGAGTAATACTAAGTATTTAATCTACTTCTAGCGAGTGGTTTTACGGCCATGTGTACTAATCCAATATGTATAAAAAAATATTTTTATTTTTTATGATTTAATAACTTATTTTGTTAATAATTGTAATAATTTATAATCATTAAGTAAAATAATAGTTTTTTTATCATCTAAAAATATAAATTTTATATAAAAATTTAATTTTTTTAATACTAAATTTTATTTTATTTTTTAAAAATAATTATACAGTATATTAACTTATTTATTAAGTGGAAAGAAATTCTTTTTAGAGTCTCTATTTAGAGATTATATGTACAAATTTTTTATTAAAGGAAAAAAAATCATTTTAAGAAAAATATTTTAATAATTTGAAAATATTTAAAAATAAAATTAACTATATTTTTTCTCAAAAAAAAAAAAAAATTAACTATATTTACGTTGCAGTCCAAATAAGACTGTACGTAACTCGCCTACTTTTTTTCCGTTCGAAAGCCGATCGAAAACCACTGAGATGGTCCTCTAATTCAAAATAATAAAAACAAAAATTCTGAAACCCCGTTCTCTCCCCCGCGGCCTCACCCGCGTCGTCTACCCGCATCTCCGCCCAGCAGCACTGTTCGGCGGCGTCAGCTCAGGTGGGTCTCCTTCCTGCCCTCTTTAGTCCACCTCTACCCCCGACTTTGTCTATGTCTCTGTCTCTCTCCCTCTCCTGGTTTTGGGCGAAAATTATAAGTATTTACTGTTACAGCTGCCTCCACCGTCGTCTGGACTCCAGCGCCGTGCACATCCGCCCGAGACGCCCCTCCCGCGCCTCCAGACTCCAGGTAAGTCACACAGCGATTCTCCGCTTTCCCTCGTATTCATGACTTGCCCTAACCCAACTTGTTCAAAAATCCCTAGATTGATTCGCCCCATCCACCTGCGACGCCTTCCACCGCCACTCGACCTGTGACACTGCAAGAAACACGTGCCGGAATATAGGTAATCTCGTGCCTCTCTATTTCTCTGTGGCTGATATGCCCACCGAGGAGGCTGTGTGATTGATTCCCGGATGCCCATTTTTTGCGTTCCTGAGCTGAATTTTTCTCTTGTTTGTTAATATCGGTTGTGATGGTTGATTCTACCCATTTGTGTCCCTTAGTTGTGTTTGTATGTGCGGATTTTCTCTTATTGGTGGCAGCACCTTTTGTTAATTTCTTCCTTCTGCAATTGCATCCTTTAGTTCAGTGTTTATTAACGATAAACGCAAACATTTTAATCAACTTAAACAAATATCTGCTCCATAGTGCATGCAAGATCCACATAAAAGCCAAGAGTTAGCATGTCCTTCTTAACTTCTCTGGGCTTTGGGCTGATAATGCTATAGGCTCTGTTTCAGTAAAAGTTCAACCAACCCTGGTAAGCAACTTGCTCTCTATCAATTTTGATGAACTCGACTGTTTCTGGCATTTATGTACTTTTTTTATCTTTTAAGACTTCAAATATCATGTTTCTAGATATGAAAATTTAGTTCACTCATTTAAGTCGGGACACTGTTCTTGGACACCCAGTGCCAATCAAAAAATAAAAAATTTAGTTCACTCACTTAGATATATATTACATATAATTTCAAATTCCTTCCTGGTATGTTATGGTGAAATGAAAGTCAAAAACTGAATTTAAACAATTTAAAACTTCATTATTTTGCGTAAAGGAGGTGTAGCGTGGTTTCAGATATCATTCCATGCACTTTCATTTTAGCCGGGATATTTCTGCAACTATTCCTATTGAAATAACAAACCTAAGCACTTAATGCCTAATATACCTAGCTTCACTACCCTGGAGCATGTGTCTTGTGCAGCAAAGAAGCACACAGCATCTAGTACCTAGGAAGATTATTATATACAAATCTCACCTCTGATTAAAACTTGGTGTTCACTTTTGCTTGGAACCCTTTTCCACTGGTGAAAAACAGAAAACAAAAACAAAAACTTTGGTGGTGCCAGTTTATGTTGCACATATCTGATTATTATTTGTTACTCATTTGGACCAAGGAAAACAAAGATGGGCATGTGCTTGCTCTTACCACGGGTACCCAAATATTCCATTCTACTAAACCGGAATGATCCCTGAAATGGAAATCGAAACTTGCACAGCACTAATTCATCATTTCAGTTCACATGTTAAATAATGTTGAAATACTAAAGAAAATTTCTAATGGTCACTGTCTAGATGTTTATTTAAAGAAAATAAATAAATTACAAACACTTATTGATTTTACTACTTGTTGATTTTTGAATTTTTTTTTTCAGGTATTATATTGATTGTCTAAACAACGTCTGACAAAAATGCGGGGATATGATAGAGACGTAAGCAGACTTGGATTTTTGTTTAATTCATTATTATGTTTGAACTCTTCTGTTGTGGTGACATTTTCAGACTGGTTATGATGATATAGGAATTGCATGGAGAAGTTGAAGATTATGATGAATATGAGGAGGAAGGGTCAGAGCTAGAGGAAGATCCTGGAGAGGGGGAGAAGGCACATGAAGAGGAAGATCCGAAGCCTACCAGGGAGGAATTAGAGTATCTAGAGTTGAGGCGAAGATTGAAAGAACAAATCAGAAAGCAGATGAAAAGGGATAATGGTACTTCTACAAATGTAAATGGTTCAAATGAGAAGAAGAATAAGAAACTTCCATATGATAAGTAAGTGATGTGCCCATTTCTCCTAATATGACATAACTTCATTTTCTACTAGTTTAACATGGAATTTCCCTTCTTTATGATGTTTCTTGGCTTTTGGGGGCTTGCATTTTCGCTTGGTGTTTTGGAATTTTCAATAATAATCGAGTACTTTCAATTAATATCATGCCACAATGACTTTGATGTATTTCTCCTGTTTTGTTCATCCCTTTTGGTAGTTGGCATGGATTATGTGGATCTCTGCAGAGCATTTGCTTTTGCATTCTTTATTCTTTACCAATGAACTAATAAACTTTGAAGTTGTTTTCCAGGGAAAAAAAAAATAGATTTTGCTGTTGTTTTTTAGGTTGACTATATATGCTTCTTGGGTGAGGTTTACAGAGTATTTTACATGGTCACACGCAGCCCAGAAATCTGGGTGATTTTTTGAATTGTAGGCCCACGGGCCTAATTATTTTTCTGCTCATTTTGTTATTGTCTTCATATGGGTGAATTTTAATTGTTGATTGGATTCCAGATTTGTTTTTGGTAGAAATGTGTCATTTAAGGTAAGTTTTCAACAAGAAACCTTGCCTAACATGATCCCTAGACAGTTGGAAACTTCCTAATCTGTCACAGCTGGCTTATTATGTCAAAAACCCCAGAAACCACTAAGTCTTGCAGCTGCCGACCGTTGGACTGAATAAGTAAAGTTTTATGATGTAGAGTTATAGAAATCGCATGTAAATCACCTATTCAAGCTGTAATAATTAGGAAATTCACCATGAAGAGGCTTCTGATATATTTGGATTCAATTAGGAAGATCTTCCTTTATACTAGAGGTTGACCTGAGTTTTGAATCTGTCAACAGATGACAGCAAGTATATTAAGGCCATTAATGGCTGCCGACTCATAGGGACTCTATTAGGAAGTTCCTCCCACCAATATTTGAGGAAAATCTTCCTAGAATCATGCTGAAAATCCCATATTCTTCTCTCAATCCATAACTGCCCGCCCCTCCAGCTTTGACTCCCACTGAAATTTCCAGATTTCCCTCATGACATCAAGGCTGCCAATAAGAAGCTGCCATGATTCTACCCAAGTAATTAGGTGTTTTCTTTTGTATACTTACTGTGTACTTGTGCTACATTTATTATTATGTTTAAATAATATTTTATTATACCTATCCAAAACCCTAGCTATCATTCATTTATACTAACCCCAGAAGCATTTCAAGCCTATTAACCAACAAGGCAGCAATAGAGAAACCACCTGGCCCTTACTTTATCACACAGCACAGCCAAGAAGCACCCCATGCACCTTTATTCTCATAAGTCACCAAGAGAAGAAAATACAGCACCTCTCTTCTCTGTCTACACCAGGATTCCTACGGCAAACTAGTCACTGCCACCCTAGGTAAGATGCAGTCCCACGAGCACCCTCTCTTCTTCTAGAAAATTGGGTTGATTCGCAAGAGATTGCACAATTAATAAAACACATAAAAATAATTATTAAACAAACCACGTCTTGAATAAACATAATCAAAGTTTTCAAACAAACTAAATTAAGAAAGTTGTCATATTGTAAAATTAAACTAAGACATCTAGAACCAATATCATCAGACTACTTCATCTAAGCTTGGTCTATTTGCTCGCCTTATTGTCTTCCTCACCTGGGTTGTTAAAAACATATAACAAAACTAAAAACAACTCAAATACTCAATTAGAAACCCACCATAAGTAAACATAGTAAACATAAGGGTTTTCATAAAATATTTCATGCTTGAGAGAATTGAAATCTTGACTATTCATACTAATGCTTATGGTATGCATGACTTAGAAATATTATCTCATTATCTTGTTTCAACTTATTTTGACAGGCCAATACACATTAACCCGTGTGCAAGGTTGTGCACTGGTTCCACATCCTATGGCCATAAGGGGATCTGCTAATCTAAGGGAGGGAGGGAGGGAGGCATGAGGGATGAGGGGGTCTCTGTCGTCTAGAGTTTCAAATGGCTGCCGCTTGGTTTCGTGTTTTGGTTTTGTTTTTTTTTTTTTTTGTTCTTTTGTTTTTTTTCTTTTAAATGAACCATGTGGCATGGCCATGTCAATGGGGCAAAACGAGCGATATAACTGAGGCGGCCCACTACCAACTTAACCTTGGTTGGGAAAATGTGAGAAACCACCCAACTTCTAGAAGTACTAAGAATCAAGGTTGCTGCCAGCATCCTAGACAGCACCTAGAACCCTACTTGTACCTAGTATTGCTTTTAAAAGGGCTTAGAAACATGCATAACAGATTCCTATACATGCTACTTTGACGTCATAGGCTACACACAACAGATGCTGTCAGGAGCCTGGCAGCATCACAATGCCATACAGCTAATAAAATCATGGATTTTGTGTTTTGACGTGTCTGGAGTTAAGCGACACACTCACATGCATTGCACCCACTCACAGTATGCAAATTGTTTTAAGTATGGATCGACATGGAATATGTTTGTAGTTTAATAGGTGCTTTAGTGAAGTGCTTATCTGATTCTCAAAGTGCATTTACATGTGCTCATGTTTGTTAGTAACGTTTTCTACTGTAATGGATACAGCATTTGCGTATATATCCTTGAATGGAATGTTTAAATGCAAATGTCTATGGTAGTTTGGTGAGCTTTGTTGCATGAACATGGACAAATGACTTGACGTCAGCATGACTTGGGCCCATAAAATGATATGCTTTTAATGTCTACTGTTTTATTATGTTTACAGTTTTGTATAATATTCCATGTAATATCTAATTTTGCTTATTTATGCAGTTTCGGATCCTTCTTTGGCCCTTCGCAACCAGTAATAGCCCAAAGAGTAATACAAGAAAGCAAGTCATTGTTAGAAACCGACCATTTGGCATCCAGACTTTCGAACTCCCTCCATGGTGTATGTACTGTAAACCTCATATGTGAGATATGTTATTGGAATGTATGCAGCAAATCTGATCTGTCTCAAGCTGTCATATACATATTGATGGAGGGTTTTGACAATGTTGATGGTAGCACATTTGGGCATGCATCCAAAGTGATTATGCAGTGTACCTTTGGTCATTTATTTACAATATTTTTAATAATGTATTGATTTACTAGAAAGTTTGGTGCATTCAAGAGAATGAAATGCTTTTACATAAAATAAATCTTGGTATAAACTGATTCTGTGAGGTTGACTTGTAGATGAGGTTCAGGGAAATTGCATTTGGACATTTGAGAAGTTAGGTGTTTAGTGGCATAACTCAGAAGTTTGAGACCCATTTATTTGGGATGTTTGTTGGTTGTTATACCAGAAATGGTATCAAGCTTTCTTTGTACTATTATATTTGATTGAAATGACTTTTGCCAATGACATCTAGCATTCTGAAAGATGATAATGAAAATTTTTTTCACTGGAGGATTGTAATATGCATTGAATTATAGTCCCATTCCTCCTATATTCACAAATTTTGTGCTTGTAAATATTTTGTTTTGGATAGAAATGCATTCTTTCTGGTTCTTATTTATTTCTACCCTCTTTTACTGCCAATTTAAGTTAATTTCGATTTATTTTTCTATTAAATTGTCTCCTTTTGCTGTTTAGTCCCTTTCCTCCGACAACAGTTTGTATTTAGTTTGCAGAAATAAATGGTTTTCAAATGTAATTACTTCTCGGTGTTCTTTGCCTGGCGAGAGAGACAATTGTCCTGTGTTCTTTCTCCTAGAAACAATTATTAATTTTATGATTCTGTATTCTAATATTCTAGAATTTGGCTCACTTATAAAAAAAGAAAACAAATATTCTATAATTTGCTTGCATGGTCCAGATGTGTGTGTGCTCAATGCAAGCAGTCTGAAGTTTGTATATTGTTGTTAACTTCATTTTATGTGTGGCTTTTATATTGATTACCTTCCCTGTACTTGCAGCACAAAAAGGACACTTCAATATCTAAAGGGCCAAAACTTGGATCGCGTGACCAGCTACCGAAAGTCAAAACGGAGGTATGCATAGGGCAGTCTGTTTTGTATTGGTACTTTGAACATTTACAGGTGTGTGCGAGTCCTTTTCACCCATGCAATAAGTTTTCTATTTATGCAGTTAAAGACTAAAGTCCAAAAACTCAAGGATACAAGAGATTATTCATTCCTATTATCTGATGATGCAGAGCTTCCTGCTTCTTCTAAAGAGCCTCTGCCTAGAAATGTCTCCTTTACAAATCATGGTCATGGTGTGTTACTGCTTCACCACCTCTTGCTCTATTGTACTTATATCAAATTATTTCATTGAGAAAACTTATGAAAGGTTTTTGCTCATGTTGAAGAGGTGCGGGCAGCTCATGTGCCAGTGAAGAAAAGTAAAGAAGCTTCGGGCAACAGGGGCAGACATGAAGAAAGGAAAACTGTTTCTATGAATGGTCAGTTCTTTTCTAAAGCAGGGTCCAAGTTGACTTCTGCTAGTAAGACAGCAGATTCTAGAAAACAACTCGGTAGCAACATTGGGAATGGGCCAGGCCGGCCTGTGGGGCCAAAAGCCTTGCCTTTGAAGAACCCTGTTGCTACCATGGACAAGAAGGCTGCCATGGAGAAGAAAGTTTATGCACCAGCTGCAAAACATTCCTTGCCTGGAGTGCAGAGATCATCTTCACAAGTGCACTCATCTGCTCCAAAGCAGCCCCTAGAACCAAAAAAGGGACAACAAGAGTCTAATAAATCTAAAATGGTGCCAAAACAGCTATTGACATCATCAAAACCAAAGGTTGGTGCCACTCTTTGCACACACACACACACTTGTACAACTCCATGTTGTTGCCCTTTCAGTTCTTTTTGTGAAATTTTACATGGCAGTAATTTGCAAAGATTCACAATGTCTACTCCCTTTCATGTTATGTTGACAGATAAACAAGCCGCAAAAGCAAATTTCATCATATCCGACTTCCAGGGACCATCGACCCTTGAAAAAGCCAAGACCTGTGAGTCGGTATTCTGATGATGACGATGATGGTGTAAAAGCCATCAGTATGATCAGACAAATGTTCAGGTATAGAGTTTTCTTTCACTATCTATTTAATACTCTCTCATTGGGCAGGATGTTGGAAGAAAGTTTGATTTAAAAAATTCTGCAGTAGGAAACTCAATCTTCTGACTATTTGTTTCCTTTGCTCTCCGACATTATATGCTGAGGTTCTTATGGAAAAGACACTTGTTTTGTATAAGTGTCGTATTGAAAGTGGCATTTATTTTGTCTCTTGTCAGAGTTGTAAAACGTTAAACAGAACTGCCAATTTATGTTGAAAAAAAAGGGGCGTTGATTGTTATTTTGTGGACATTGGGGTAGACCTAAAGTCAACCTAGGCTAAAACAGAATAGCCAATTCTGGCAGCTACTTATAGTGCTTTTGTGTCGAGCTAAATGGGGGAAAAAGAAAAAGAAGGAAACAAATGAAGACAAATACCTGAATGCCTGACATCTGACGAATGAACTGGTGAAATCTTTATTAGGTACAATCCCAACAGATACGAGGATGATGGTGATGATAGTGATATGGAGGCAAACTTTGCGGATATAATGAGGGAGGAGAAAAGAAGGTTTGTATTGTTTCACTTTTGCTTGATTAAGACACTGTTCAGATCTTTTCTCCTATTTGATGAAATCATTTTCACTCATTCCTCCCCTTTCCCTGGATTGAAAAAAAAAAAAAAAAAAATCTATATTTTTTCTGTTGCCCGAGTTATTTCTTTTCGTTTTTATTTTATTTTATTTTAATTTATTCCCTTTTTTCTCTTTTACAGTGCAAAAATTGCAAGGGAGGAGGATGAAGAGCAACTTAGATTGATAGAGGAGGAAGAAGAAAGAGAGCGGCTGGCACGGTTGAGAAAGTTAAAAAAGCGTTAGCTGGGCCAGGATTGACCAAAGGAACATCTTTTAGGACATTTGTCTCCTTAATTAAGTTCATATTCATTTTGTATCACCATTTTGTTTATATATATGCATTTAATTTTATGCCAAAGTTGTTTAATAATAGTTACCGATAAATTCTTCAATTGTAGGGTTAAGATGTTGTCACAGTTTGATGTGCTTTCGGCGAAATATTTTATACTTATGCAAACGTTGCCGTTAGGTATTGATGTGATCTCAAATATTCTATAAATAGTAATAAAAAAGTAATGATAAAATATTGAATAATAATGAATAGTAATAAAAAGTAATAAAAAATTAACGAATGGTAGTGTAATATTCTCAAAATATCTTAGTACCTAAATATCTTAGTACCTAAATTAGCCTTAAGTGGTAAATAACTAAGATAGTATAAATATGAATATAAGAAATGAAAGTGGTTGGTTTAGATAACATGTTAGAGGTGGACTATAATCATTGATTGACAGTTCCAATCAATACTATTTGGTTTGGCGCATATGTTGGGCATGGCTCCTAATAGAGGAGACTCGAAGGAAATGGAAAAGGATCCCTTGTGAAACACACATTGCTTGTACGGTTGGCATGTGACTCTTGTCAAAAGAGGGAGAAGGTAAAAATTGTTGTGGTTGGTAGTGTGGTGATTAGAGTTTGTTGGGGAGTTATTATAGCTAATGGTGATATGCAAATGACAATGGATATACGCTTTTAAGTACTCTTAAGAGTGGATATACGCTTTTATAACCTTGATATCAAAGAAGTGCAAGCTTGAGATGATCTTTAAATTTAGGCCTATTAGCCTTTGTAATGTAGTGTATAAGTTAATTTCTAAAGTTCTTGCAAATAGGCTTAAAAATGTGCTTGATGTGGTTATATTTACTTCCCAATGTGCTTTTGTATAGGGGTGTAACCGGTCCGGTTCGGTCCGGTTTTAGACAAAATCTAGGCCCGAACCAGTAGGCACCGGTTTTACATTTTTCAAAACCGATTACGCACCGATTACCCTCCTAAACCGGTATTCCGGTTTTACCGGTTTCTGGTCCGGTTTGGTCTGGTTTTCCGGTTTTAATAAAATATATATTTATTATAAAAAAATCTGTTTATAAAAAAAAAAAAACTGCTATGTCAAAAAATTCTACTTAAAAAAAAAACTACTATATAAAAAGACTGCTATGCAAAAAAAAAAAGTGCTATGTAAAAAATTTATGCTATTAGTATAGCTTTGGTATGACTTTATATAAATTATATGCTAATATATATAATTTATATTTATCTACTAATGTCTTATGTACTTATCAAAAAAAATATAAAGAGTTTTAAGTGTATTAGGCCATTAAAATTTAGTAATAATATTTGAGTGGTTTTCTTTCTTTTTAGGTTCTTACTTCTTATGAATCTATGATAAAATGTTATTAATAAATAATATATATTTATAATATTATATATTTAAAGCATATGATCAATTAAATTTTCATGTTTGAGATTAAACTTTTATTTTATAAATTAAAATAACACTATCTTATATATAATTATAATTTATATTATTATATATTATATATAATATAAAATATATAACATATAACATTAAATATATAAAAAAATATATACATATTAAATAGTACCGGTCCGGTCCGGTCTAAAAATGGCCGGAACCGAAATCGGACCGGTTCCGGCCGGTTTTTCATTTTATGAAACCGGTTCCGGACCGGACCGGTTCAAAACCGGCACAACCAGTCCGGGCTGGGCCGGTCCGGTCCGGTCCGATTTTCCGGTTAAAATTTACACCCCTACTTTTGTACCTGTTCGAATTATTTCTGATAATATACTTGTAGCTTATGAAGTGATGCATTATTTGAGACAAAAGAGAAAAGGAAAAGAGGGTTATATGTCCATTAAGTTGGATATGAGGAAAGCTTATGATAGAGTAAAATGGTCTTTTATTGAAAATGTCATGGTAAGAATGGGCTTTAATACTCGATGGATTGCTCTTGTGATGATGTGTGTAAAAACTGTTTCTTTCTCAGTCTTAATTAATGGTGAGCCTAAAGGTCTTATAATTCCTTCAAGAGGGCTTCGACAAGGGGATCCGTTATCTCCTTATTTTTTCCTACTTCGCACTGAAAGACTAATCTCATTGCTTAAGAAGGCTGAAGTGAATGGTGAGATCACACCTGTAAGGATTTGCAGAGAAGCTCCTAGGCTATCCCATTTGCTATTTGCTGATGATAGCATTTTGTTTTGTAAGGCAAATGTGTATGAAAACTAGAGGATTCAAGATTTATTGAACTATTATGAGCTTTCTTCAAGTCAAAAGATTAATAGAGACAAAACTGGCATTGTTTTTAGTACAAATGTGATTCCTGCAACAGGGAATGATATTTTGGAGCTTTGGGGAGTGCAGCAAAGCCAACAGTTTGAGAAATACCTGGGGCTTCCACCATTGGTTGGGAGGGCAAATTATAGGGCCTTTTCTGATATAAAACATAAAGTTTGGAAGAAATTACAAGGATGGAAGGAGAAGATGCTCTCGGCTGGGGGGAAAGAAATATTGATAAAGGCTGTGACATTGTCTATTCCAACCTATGCTATGAACTGTTTTAAATTACTTTCCTCTTTGTGTTTTGAGCTTGAGCAATTGATGGCAAATTTATGGTGGGGTCAAATGAAGAAAGAGCACAAAATACATTGAATGAGCTGGTCTAAGATGTGTGATACTAAACAGAATTGGGGGGGGGGGTATGGGTTGTAAAGACCTGAGAGTGTTTAATGATGCTCTTCTGGCAAAGAATGCCTGGAGGATTATGCAGAATATTGAATCCTTACTACATAAGGTCTTCAAAGCTCGATATTTTCCCAAAGCACACTTTTTAGATGTTGCACTGGGTTATAATCCATCTTTTGTATGGAGAGATATTTGGGGTACCAAGCATAAACTACAAGAGGGATGTCATTGGAGAATTGGCTTGGGTCAAAATGTGAGGATTTGGAAAGACTCCTGGGTTCTTGGTTTTAAAAGTCTTGCAGGAAAGCAGAACATATCATCTCTAAGTGGGAATGCAGAAGTGTTTGGGAATGAAAGTGCTACTGTTGAGTCCTTATTTGTTGCTGATCAGAGAGTGTGGGATGTGGGTAAAATTACTGCTCTATTTACACCAGATGTAGCTCTTCAAATTACAAAGATTGTGCTCAGTCAAGATAAAGAGGATCTAATATGTTGGTCTCAGGAAGCAAATGGTATTTATACTGTCAAAAGTGCTTATAGGATGTTCAAATCCTTAAGTCCTAGCGGACAGAATGGGGAATCTTCAAATGCTGTTTTGTTGAGAAAAATGTGCTGTTTGGAATATGAAACTTCCTTCAAAGGTGAGAATATTTGCTTGGAAAGTTGCCAAAGGGATCCTGCCAACAAAGTTTAATCTCAGAAGAAAAAGGTGGTAGTAGAGGAATGATGTGTTTTTTGTGATGCTGAAGGGAAGATATACTACATGCACTTCGTTCCCGCCCTTCCATTAAAGAGGTCTGGTCTCTTTATTTCCCATCAACTGTCTTTATAAGAGAACATGAACTCTTTCTTGACGTGGTTCTGAGGTTGCAATAAAATAGGGGGATTGAAATGCTTGAATTGTTTTCTCTTATATGTTGGAGTTGCTGGTATAGAAGAAACATGAAGATGTTCGAGGAAAAGGTAGTGAGTATAGAGACGATTGTGGGAAATGCTTTGGCAATGCAGAACTCATATAAGGAACTCAAGAGTAAACCTATTTCTGTTATAAGACATCACTACAGATGGGAATTCCCACCTCTTGGAGTTTTTAAACTTAATGTAGATGGAGCCTTTTCTTCAAAAGGTTATGTGGCTAGTATAGGAGCTATTGTTAGAGATTCTAAAGGAGAGGTGATTATGTCTGCTGCAAAAATAGAACTTTTTGATATGACTGCTGTGGAAGTTGAGGCATTAGCCATTCTCCAAGGCCTGTAGTTCTGTCTTCATATTGGGATTAATAATCTTGTGATTGAAAGTGATTCATTGTTGGTTGTCAAAGAATTTAATAAGCAAGGATCATCTAAGGCTACATTTGGCAATGTCGTTAGAGAGGCTAAGGACTTGATGACACGGTTTTGTACCTGTGAAGTGCAACATGTCAATAGAAGCTGTAATGAAGCAACACATTCACTTGCCAAATTTGGTTTAAGTGTGTAGAATATTAGCTTATGGTGGGGTGCATACCCTGATGTAATTTCTAATATTCTTTGGAGTGATTCAAGTACTTTGTAAGTTTTATTGATTAATGAAGCATGTTTTTCTATAAAAAAAAAAAAAGAGTGGGTTCCATCATGAAAAAATTAGTAAACATTATGGAAAGATATACAATACTTAGTAAACATTATGGAAAGATATACATAGGCTTTTATTCATAATTCTTCATTCCTCTACATACATTACATAAAACATTTCTTTCTTTTACAACATATTACAAGGTGGGGTTTTTCTTTAAACCATTCTTTTAACTACATATTTTTTTGTTAGGGCTTCTTATAACTAAATATTGAAGCATTATATTTCAAAATCATGTACTAGGATTTTGTAATTTTATACCCTATGCTCCAACATTAATTAAAATCCCTCATATGTGTCTACATAATCATAACCTGGCTTTGATACCAAAATTGTAAACATCCCAAATTTATAATGAGTTGAATCCCAACATAAATATGGACGTACCCCTTGTTAACAATTTTCAAGACAATTTTAATACAACATTCTCAACAACACCCAACTATAATAAAATACTCCAATTATGATCATTCCCAAATAATTGTCAGAGTAACGTAACCACAAAAATATAAGTGAGCCAAAATATTTTACCCATACCATGTGACAATGGAACAATCACCAATAGAGGTACAAGGACATCTAAAATACTACACAAATATCATAATACTCTATACCACACAGATATCAATATGCCACATAGTCATCATGGATACCACACACATATATCAACGTCGTGGGTAGATAGATAAAATATATCGAGATACAACCAGCAAGTACGGTTCACAAAATTTGTACCACTTCCCATACGCATATCCAAAATAACACAAAACAAATTTACGTAAATAGATATTTTGAATCTAACATACACAATCTTAAATTAACAAGAGTTTTCAGATTTTGTAAAAACCCAATAAGAGTTACTTACCTCGTTTGCTAAGGAAAAATTGACACTTTTGACGTACCAAATAATCATAATCACTCGAAGTTACAACCCCTCTAAATTTAATAGTATTTCCATAACTTTATTACTATGAAATCCCACAAACCATACACGTGTTTTAACGTAACCTACAATAATTAAGAACTCAAGAATTCACTACTTAATAATTCTGGAAAACCTTTACTATTATAGGTTTCCTTGCACAATGCACGATTCAAGAATTCACTACTCCATATAACAATTACTACAACTACTAAAGTCATTTATAGCCTTTTCTCAAAATAACAACTCTAATATTATTTTCAGTCCAGAATATTTCTTTCTAATACTATCTACGTAAAGAATATTTCAATAAAAATGAGTGAGATCATCATTTATCTTGATTTCCTTGCTGCCCAACATGTAGTGAATCTGCTATCTAATCCTTTCAACCTTTTGGAGATAACATTATTGGGTGACATAGAAATCATGTACGGAGCTTTTTGCCGTCGATTATTTTTACTGTTTTTGAAAAAAATAAATCAAGAATGAGAGAGAGTGCTTCCTAGCACAAGATTTCAATTTGAGAGATTTTGATAAGAGGTTGGAGAAGAGAAAAATGAGAGAGAGAATCCATGTGTTTGTGAAATGAGAAATGATAATTGTAGTCGTGAATGCGCAAGGGTCATGCAATCACTTTGAAAAAAGTAAATAAATACAAAATCTACATGAAAAGAAATTAATTTTTTAATAATAGACCCTATTTTTTTTTAAAACGATTATACGGCGCTTACACATCTCATGACTGTATATAGCATTACTATTATGAAATATGGGTGGAGAAGAGAGAGAATGAGAGAGAGGTGTGTATATGTGTGGATAGGGGGGCGGGAGGAGTTACGAGAGAAAGAAAGAAAAATGGGAAGAGGGGGAGAGAAAAGTGGGGATTGGGGAGTAAAGTGGGGGAGTTACCATTGCAATCCCTTTTATTATTATTATTATTATTATTATTATTATTATTATTTATTTTGGGTGTTACAGCCCCCGCCCCTTCGAGGGGTAGGGTTTCCCCCTTATTTGTTTGACTAATCCACTTCTACAACTCTTCAATTATAAATCTAGATAAAAAATACAAACTCCATCACATTATATGTCCTTGCAAAAGTTCACTCTAAAGAAATACATATTGCTCTTGTACTAGGGGCAGAAGTTGAAAAGATGGAGCTCGTGAGTTGTAATAGAAAGAGATCGCCGATGAACTTAAGAAGTGTTGGTGATCATCGGGCACCAATAGTTCAAATTTTTTACTTTACTTTTTGGATATAAAATTATCCCAAATACTAGATTGATGAAAAGTAGTAAGATAGAGGCGAGAATAGATTAATTTCCGTTTTGGCGAAATTAGCAATGTGATACCCCACTAGAAATGCAAGAGCTAGGCGATTCTTACCACAAAATCTTGGATTACATGACAATGGTCATGAGGGCTAAGCTAAATTTAAAGTATTATGATCCTTAAAGAGCACCTACCTTGTTTGATTTAATTGAGGCATTTTAGATCATAATTTGATCAAACAACTTTCACCATTGCTCTAATAGGAATTTTTGGGGATTCATAGAGCAATAAAATTTTTGTGAAAATGTGATGCCAAGTGCCCAATGGAAGTTAGATAGACAAGGGAAGGCCCAAGAAGTAGAACTTGAAGGTCTAAGCTTTTTAAGGCAATGCCCAAGGTAAGGCCCAACATAGAAAACATGTGAGGCCTAAAGAGAGGCCCAACGTATTGGCACATGAAGGCCGAAGGGAAGTCCATATCCGAGGCCCACGTTACTAACTTGAAGGAAACTTAGGGTCCAAGATTTGCCAAACTTGGAGACGAAGCTTGCTTTAGATTCTCATCCTACATTGGCTAATCTAACAAACACATCATACTAGCACATGGAGTTGTCGAGTTCTTCATAACATGTGCCCCTAGAGTTTTAATTTCTGCAAAGTTTCAGCCTCATCATAAGATTAGATCGCATTTTCATAAGGATCTCATTATGTTATAACATTAGGCATCACTTTTGTCATATGCATAACTTTTGCTTCCATGACAACACAACAAGATTAGGACTTGGGCAGCCGGCCACTTCAAGCTAACATTTTCCCACCTCTTTCTGCAAATACATGACACTCTCTCATCAATTAAGATCAGCAGAATTCAGACCTAATGTTAGGACTAGGTGCAGCTAATCCATGGTTATTCAGGTGCCAAACATGTGCATCTAGGAAAGGGGACATGAGTAGCCGAGTATGCCAATACTTTTCCATCTTTTTTGACATCAACTCAGCCCCTATCCCACTCCTCTTGAGCTATCCCTTAGGGCTGGAAAAGCTTCTCAAGCCACTCTCAAGTCAGCCCAAGATCACACCTTACACTTGTCTAATTTGATTGAAGAGGGTCATGTGCTCTTCTCGGCTGAAGCACCCCACTCAAACTCTCTCTTCTTTTCCCTGCCAACCATCACCATGTATCCTCCATTCAGTCATCAATTTTCATATTGGAAAGTGTGACGCCCCCAGCTCTTGTTTGGGATTGGACGATGACTGAAGCGTCAGGACATGTAATACAAGACTACATACCTTTCGTATATGACAATTAAGATGCAATGCACCTATTGATCTAGCAGTATGCAATAAATTATAGTGAAAAATTTGACTTAGTTAGATGGTAAAATAAATATCATGATACCGAAGCACAAATATCTCAAAAGAATAGATTTCATAAAATCTTCCAAAAACACAGGACCATCATTCAAAGTAAGCAAAATAATCTTTCGTTCATGATCTTAATGGTCCCTTGTTAAAACCTCTTCTAGCTAGGCCATTCCTACTTGGCCTTGTCTTGGTTTATAATCCTCCTTAGCTCCTCGAAGAGTTGTAACACTTCGGTAATAAACTGGTCAGTGGCTTCCAACCTCCCAAAATGGATGGCTCCGATGAGCTTAAATGGCTCTTTAGGGTCACCCTAAATATCTGGCGAGCTGGTCTATTGTGCTTCCTAATGGCGTCCTTGCGATCTTGTTACAACTTCATCCCATCATATCTTGAGTTAATCACTTAGTCATGCCTGTTTACTAACTAGCCATAAGAACTTAGCATGTTAGAAAGTAGGATAAGTGATGTGTTGGAGTTTTTAATATTCATATGCAAAGGAAAAGCTAGAAACATCATGCTAAGTCTTGGTTTGTGATATGTGGTTCTATGATGGTGTTGGTCGCCTTATATGATGATTATATGATTATATATGAAATGAATATAAGATGCTAGCATGCTATTAAGTTTTGATAAGTGTTAACTTTCGGATCAAAAGGACTCATTAAGATCATAGGGTTAAATCACACATAGTGAAATTAGGTGTATTACATGTCTCAAGTTTGATGAGTTTCTTATGATTGATATTTGATTCACATAATTCTGAGGTCAAAAATGGATTTAGAACAAGAAATACATGAAGTTTGTGAAGTTTTGTAAGATTTGAGACCAAAATGCAAATAGTGAAAGTTTTAGGATAGATTTGTAATTATTATTCTTAGCATATTAGATTATGAAACTTTTATGATTCCTTACCTTAGTATATCTTTTATTTCTATCACAATGATTTTAGAACTCAATGAGTTCGTAAGTTGGCCTCTAACTTACTCGTAGATAATGTTCATATGGCTTTGTTAAATACCACATTCATGTTACAAATGTCATCTTTTATCATGAAATTTCATATGATATGTCATAAGCATTTTGTCACTTCCATGATCACAATCATGACATGATATGTGTAACTTTATCTTAAGGCATAGAAAAGTGATATTTACCATGATACATGAAAATATGTCATTTTTGCATGAAACTTGTTACATGTTACTAACCTAAACACATATCATGAAGTATGTTTTTGCCATAAGTATAGTATGAAAATATTTTTATCACGACCCAATACTAGGATGAGGGATTATCCTAGTAGAACTCCCATGTCCATTTTAGAGTGATTAAGAATAGAGTTGAATCTCTTGGGTTGACGAAAAATGGTCAATTAGTTTCGAATGGGTTCATTTTAAAGATTTCTGGAGCAAAGTCGTCAAACACCTAACTCTAGTGGGTGTATATAAGGCTCATTGTAATGGTTAATTCGAACTATCATAAGATTTCTATTAAAATGCAGTCAGAACTAGGAATCTCTGTGATGCAACTAGTTGGTTCATATGGTCTAATGGGGAAACCATCTGGTGCCATAAGAATGATGCTCGGTTCTCTAAAGATACCATATGGTTGATGGAACACTTTGTGCTAATGGTTGTGCAAGTTATGTTTTTTGTAAGAAAATATGTAGTAATGTTTTCTAGAAGATATTGAGGAATGTAGATGGGAGACAAATACAATTTTTCTACATAACATGCATCCAACTCATGTTAATTATCTATCATGTTTATATTATCTATGTGTATATTGGTTATTAACTTGCTGAGATTTTAAGAAATTTCACTATAATAGTCTCAACTACCATTCCAGGGGAAATGGTAGAAATTGTAACAGTACTCAATCTCGCTAGGTAGGATGGTGTCGACGAAAGCCAATTGGATGAAGTTGATTGATGATGAGCCCGGCCTTGATAGAAGATTGGAGTTGATAATGATGTTTCTAGGGATGGTTTTAGAGCCCATCACAAAAATAAAAGAATATGTTTAGTGAAGTCTGCTCTTGTTTAAAACCAAATGGGGCCTTAATTTTCCCACAACACACTCCTTACCATGGACACCCCTTAAAAGTTGAATACATAGTCAACATACACATGATACTCATGACTCGAGCGGCATCTAGCCTTATAAGCTGAACCATTTGTTTTCTTAAGGCACATGAAAAATCACAAACATTGTTTTAGCAATATTTGAACATTAAATTTTACTACTAATAACTACA
Source organism: Carya illinoinensis (assembly GCF_018687715.1). Taxonomy (NCBI): domain Eukaryota; kingdom Viridiplantae; phylum Streptophyta; class Magnoliopsida; order Fagales; family Juglandaceae; genus Carya; species Carya illinoinensis. Next base: position 2,044,699 of record NC_056763.1, read on the forward strand.
CATTAATGTGCTTGGTTTTATCTTCAACTTGGCAAGAAAAATGGTCTGCCACTTATAAACACCATCAAGCTTGCTAAAAAGCACCAAATCGAGCAAAGGTATATTGTTGGCAAATGAACTCGACTATCTCATGCCAAGTAGAGGTGTTGAGCATGTGGTTCTAAACCAATTACGTGCCGAGCAATGGTGTCTAGCAAATTAATACAAGCATATCATGCCAAGAAAATATGCCTAGTACATGATCTCAAGTCAGCTTGCATGATGTGCCCAACGCTACCTCCCAACCAAGTGAATTGAGTAGCCAGGCTCAGCACACCATCCCAATCATACATGCCAAGCACATGCACTATAAAAAAAAACTATTTATTTGTTATAAATTATTTCTTGCCAAAATGATTATTTCCTACCAAAATGAGTCCATTCGCCTCACAAATAGTCATTTTTGCCACAAATAAGTCGTCATAAATACTCATTTTTCTTATAGTGATGATATTGATCAAGTATGCATAGCATACCTTCCCAATCAACTTGAAGGCTAGTTCACGTGCATGTTGCTAGCCTCAATGCGAGCGAAGCTCACTTGCAAATGCAAGTGTTGCCGACAATGAAGCCTACCAATAATCATCTAGCTAGGCGGGCATAAAATCTCACCCTCGTGAATATAAAGACGCATGCTCAATTGCTAGTATAACATGATAGGCAAGCTTCATCGCCACCATCTTGGGGTTACCCTACTTAAGAGGAGCTCAATGACGATCACCAGGCCACCTTGGAGCATTAAGGCTCTCATTGTTCACTACCACTAGCCTGTGTTTTGCATATCCCACTGCAAACCTATGTGCCATGCATCCTACCATGATCTGACCCTATGCTCTATAAATTGGATGGCTAGCTTACTCATCTTTACAGGCAAGCTAACCTACTCACCTACCTAAGGGGCCAACAATTAGCTTACCCAGTTAACTGGCTATGCACTCAACTCGTGAGCATATGGTCAAACATATAACTCATCCACCTAACTTATAAATATATAGCTAGCCTTATTGGCATACAAACCAATGAGTGGGGATGCCTATTAGTGTTGAAGTGGGTCTTAGACTTTGTGATCAGGACTCGAACTAGATTGACTCTTCTTTATCAAGTTTCATGCCAGGGTCTGTAGCTGCATCAAAGTCTATGGTCCTGAGATAGAAACCATAAGTAAGTTAGACAGTTATGATAAGACTGCTAATTAGAGATAATGCTACCGAAAATACTATGAAAGCTTTTCATGTAAATAATGGAAGAACACATATATGTGTAGAGAGGAATCACCCTCACTCATACAGGTATGTGTATCCTTAAAACATGATGAGAAACCACCCTCTCAGTTAAAACATATAAATATATATATATAGGCAGGGTCAGGAATCATCCTCTTGTTACGTTATCCTCTTTTTATGTGAAATGGGTAAAAACACATTAGTAATATTATGGTGATGAATGATCCATCTTCATATAAGTAGAAAACCTTGTAAAAATCAGTACTCGGCCTATTTTAGCCAAGTGACATACTTATACCACACAAGTGCTCATCACATAGATATTTGCTCATAGGCATTCATTCAACACACATGCGTGCATGCACACAAAGACATACTTGTTGCACCAAAGATGCTGCTTTACCCGGTCAACTAACCAGAGGACACCAACACATGATACGCTAGGGGATCCCATACCCCGACTATCAAGTGAGGCCAAATACGACTTCCTTCCACCCCACTCCCCACAAGACATTCTCCTCATCATGTGATGTACGTAGTAATAAAGTTTTGGTTTCATTATGGTGGCTATTTCGGTTGAGGTACTGGAATAGAATATTTCGGTACCAATCTATTTCTGTGCACCGTTTTGGGATTGTTGTTATATGAATATATATAAATATATATATATATATATATAATATTCTAAAATAACATCAATACAATTCTTAACATGCTTTACCAATAGGATTATATGGGGAATATAGGCTACTTAGCACTATATACTACTGGGTAGTAGTGTCAGTCATTGACAATCAAGTCTCAATCCAAGTGAGCTTATTTTTTAAGCCTTACTACAATAGATAGATAAATATTGCTTGCATTAAAAATCATCGTAATTTGATTAATATGATGTAGAAAATTACTATACATTGTTGTTTTATGAAAATATATTAAAAGCACTAGATGACGTATACAAAGTTTTTCAAAAAAATAAACCAAAAAAACAAAGAGAGAGCACTAGATGACAAGTTTACAAATTTTCTCAAGGAAGAAGAAATAAAAGTTGTTTAAAAAATAAAAAGGAGGGGGAACGGTTGTCAAGAAAAAATTTGTATGTGTGCAGAGCAGCATAGATATCATCATTTCCTCAGAACTTTGAAGTTAGAAAGTGAGTAGACTCAGTAGAGCCCACCAGCTTGTCGTGCCCAGAGGCCTAGATGCTTGAAATACTTATTCTGGTCAAAACACTGAAATTTGGCCAGAATTGATCGGAATAGACCAGAACGGTCGAAATTTGTCTGAAACAGAATAGTCCATTACACTGTACTGATTATTGTTTCGATACAAAAAATTTCGTCTATTCCAACTGGAATGGAATGAAATTTAAAACTTTGCATGGTAAATCTTTGCAGAATGTTCATGGGGAATTCTCTATCCCATACCATGAATAGAGACTTACGCTACCGACTACTCACACACAGATACACATAAACACACCGATATCTAAGGTTCATACATAGGGTCTTAGCATTAGGTATTGAAAATAATTAAAGCATCGAAAACATTGAAAACTTTAGAAACCACTAAGTAAATATAGCTAAAAACATAATGCTTGAAATATTTATACATGCTTGCAGAATGAGTAGAAGTTATAGAAATAATGCAATGCCTCTTACATACAATATTCACCCCACATTACACATCACTATCTTAAAAGCTAACTTATCTTCCTATGTTGGAAGTTCTCTCATTACCTTTCTACACCATGCTTTTTGTAGCACTCGTCTTCTCGAGCTCCTTAGCGAACAAAGTCCTGAAAGTGAGAACTTGTCCTACGTCTAGGTTCTTTAAATAGAGTGGGATTGTTAGATGTCCTTTCTAGCGTATCTCTAACTCCAGGTATGGTTGGATAGGAGTTCATTATCATTGTCTTATCATACTATAGGATGACCGAGACAAGTGACCAAATTATGGTTTGCACACTCTTACGATCTGCTAACTCCTTAGTCCTTCCTTGAACGAGAGTTCTCCACGTGGCGTCGGACCATACTTATGAGTCTAGATAGAACCACCTATTATGACTTCACCTTTCATTGCAGTGTTACACCGAATGTGACATTTCAAATGGAGTGTGAGCTTCTATGTATGACACTGTTACTTTTTTGAGCCCTTCTGTGTTATCTTGAAAAATTTTAATTTCTGATTTGGGTCAATCCTTGACCATTACTCATCCTAGGCGAGTAATCATATCTCTCATTGGGTGGATAACCCATATCTCGCCCATGCTCATTAGTCTCTTCAACTCCTAGTTCTCATTCTTGCAGTAGGTGGCTTTTCTAGCTCGTCTGCCATGGTCAAGACGCTTATCTTGACCTCGCTCTAGGAAATGTCAGCCAGCCTCTCACATGGTGCTTGCTTGCCTAGATGTTGGACAAGCTACACTCTACATCTCCCGCTACTGATTCCTTAGATCATATGAGTGTTCCTCATCTTTGCTTCTCCCTCAACATCAAGATTGGTCTGTCCCATTTTGCATTATGCGAGGCCCTCACACCTACCTAGCAAACCTTGGACCAATAAGGCATTCTACCATCTACTTGTACAAGTGGCATCTGAATGAAGAGCTTTCTCAAATTGGATATTTGGTGCTGTACTACTGTGACGACCAAGATTTTAGCTAAGCCTCTTATTTATTTTAATATATATTATTGTTTTGGGTCAGACAAGAAGGAATAACTTGTTGAGAAATTAGGTTGGAATAGAAGGCATATGAGGTCTTAAGGAAGGCCCAAGCTCATGTGGAATTTGGCCTTGTAGTGAAATTACGGTTTTGAAGCCCATTCGAATTAGAACATGCACGACAACCATAGACACAGGGAATTTAGTTTTTCCAAGTGTCATTCATGCAAATGGAAGGTGAAGATTCTTGTCTTGGGAAATGGCAAAATCTTGCTTGAGAAGAGAAGGGCTACACGCCTACAAGGGGTTCTAGAAGAATCTTGTAGAAGATCACTTGACAGGGATGGCTAGGGCAAGAAAGTTTGTGCACTTTTGCCACCTTTATGACTAATCACACAATTTCCAAGACATTGATGGAAGAAAGATCTTCTTGGAAAGAGATAGACTTTTTGGCCACCATGCACGCGCACACACGCACACACACACACACACTCCTCACATGCCACTTGGCACACATACACACTTGTAGTAGATTGAAGAAGATCCTAGTTAGGATAAAGGCCTTTTTGCCATGAGATTCATTGAACCAAGACACAAGATGAAGAGTTAATGGGGAATGAAGGTTTTGGTTTTGGAGAGTGAGGCGCCGCTTGTCCAAAAAGTCCTCTTATGTTCCCAACACAATCTAATGATGGAGAAGGGGAAGAGGCTCAAGGGTAAGGTGCCAAATGGCATCCATGCAAAGAAGCTTCGCTTGTGTAAGAAACCTCTTATGTCTATAAGAAGGAGAGGATGCCAAAAACCCTATCTTTCTAGTCACTTTGAGGATTTTCTCTTGAAGGTTTTGGCCACCACCTTTCTCTCTACTTTCCATCACTTTCTCACCATCCAAACACCATCCACACTACACTCATTTCTTTCAAACACCATTTTAAGGGCAAGCAAAGTTAGAGTATACTTTCTAAGAAGGGAGTCACATAAGGTATGAAGCAAAAACAACATTTTCTTTATACCACACACATGGCCATGAGAAGCAAGTTTTGTATTTGGCAAAGTTCAACATGAGCTCATGCTCAAACACACTCACCCACAAACTAGAGGAAGTTAGTTTTCAGTTTTGTGGAGTTTTCCACATGAGCTTACACATACACACAAGCCTAGATTAGGGTTTTTCTTCTAAAGAGATGAGGACTCAACCCTACTTGCTTTAAGCTTAAAAGCATGATGTTTTAATGAAAGAGGGCCATAGTTTTAGTGTTTATTTGAACTAGGGTTTTAGTTTATGCAAGATTCAAACTTGAGGAATGAAGGTTCGAATATTGGGAGCCTTTTCTTGGAAAATATGTCAAGAGCACATACTTACTCACATGAGTTAGGATTTTAAATAACCGAACCTAACGATTGTTATATATATATATATATATATATATATATTTTCAACTTGCTCACTTATCGATTGTGGATTTTTGTAAGTTTCTATCTTGTACTTAATATTTTATGTATATGTAATGTGAAGTTACTTGTTGTTTGGTTGTATGATTATACTCAAAATGATGATGTTCTTCCATGTGATATAATCGGATCCTTGTATAATTGTTCAATATAGGATTGAAGTGGTTTATTGTTGTTAGCTTATATCATGAAAAAAGAATGCAAGGCCATATTTAGGGTTCGGATTGCATGATTCTTAACATATTTATAAAGGTTGTTGCATTACCGAATCTTTTATAGGATTAAACTTAAGAAATAATTACTGTTCCATAAGTATGTTCACTTATATGCTTTCGGCTATATATGGAGGTTCATTGATAAAATTTTGTTAAACATATTAGAAGATTCTAAGTTCATGAAGGTTGGTGTAAGGTGATAGGTTTCGGCCATGACCATAGATGAAGGGTTAGCATGATGTGATTAAAGTTTTAAATGCATATAATTAATTCTCATGCATGCTAGTATTTATGTGTTTCGGCCATTGCTTGATACTATGAAGTTGTGAATGTTTGCTTCTTGCTTATCGATCAAATGTTAGAATTCATGATTAAGAACATGGTCACATGTTCTACTATTTTCAAGTCATAACACAAAATGTATATGGTTGTTCATGATTTCTTGATATATGGTTATGATTGAGTCTCGGCATTAGCATGTGTCTCATGAAAGTACAAAATTTCATAGTCCATGTCACATGCATTGAGTTTTGTGAAACTTTCCTAAAAAGAAGAAGAGTCTTTTAAAGTTTTGTCATGATATCAAATGCTAAGATGGGAAAATATCCTAGTGAAACTCCTATGTCTACTCAGGAGTGACTAAAATGGAGTGATAACCCCTAGGTCAACAAGGTATAGTCGGCAAATCTTGAATGGTTCCTAAAAAGAAGGATACCAGAGCGGGGTTCCACCTAAAGCTAGTGGGTGCCCTACAGTGAAGGCGAAAAGCTGAACTACTATAATAAGTATAATTAAAAGTAAGACGTAGTCATCTTGGTCAAAGTGGACCAACAGTTGATGCGGTAATTAGCAGGGAACACACGGTGCATAGGGAAGCCGTGAGGTATCCAATTATATGTTAAAGTTAAAGATTTAGGCTTTGACCAGTAAGACAAGTTATGCTATATTATATGAACAAGAACTCGAGCTCATATGTATATTTTAATTAATATAAATGAAATGATGAAAAGATGTTTTATGAAAAATGTTATGAAAGTTCTGATACACGTGGTATTTTTCAAAAGTCAAATGCATAAGAAAATGTTCATGTCCATGCAGTCATTTTGGTTTGTTTTCATATGCTTATGATATCTGTTACATGTTATTTGTTTACTTACTGAGATTTCTCAAAATTTCACTGTGGTAGTTTTCACAACTATTCCCTCACCTGGAATGGTAGAAGTTGTGACAGAAACTCAAGATGCTAGTCATAGAAAAGTGCAAGAGACCAGCTCTCTAGATCCCTAAGGAGACTCCAAAGAGACAAGAGGTCTCTTCAAAGCCATCCATTTTGGAGAGGCTGGAAGACGCAGACCAATTTATCACTGAAGTGTTGTAGCTCTTTGAGGAGTTAAAAAGGATTCTGAACCAGGATAAGGCCAAGTTGGATCGGCCTCACCAGAGGACATTTTGATATGGGACCCCTTTTGTTGATGGATAGTTTGTTTTGATAACAGTAAAAATGATGGTCCCATGTTTTGGGAGTTCTTTTGGAACAATTAAATCATTTGAAAGATTTTTATGAAAACTACTGTTTTGGGATTCATGTGCTTTGGTACTATGATATTTGTCTTATTTTATTTGACCTAAGTAGAATTTCTGCTATGATATATTGCGTACTACTAGATTAGGTTCATTGCATCTTAACTATCATGTACGAGGGGTTTGTATCCTTGTGTTACATGTCTCAACGCTTTAGTCACCGTTTAATCCCAAGCGGGGGCTAGGGGTGTCACAACTACACACCGTTAGCCACACTATGCAATGTTACTGATAGAATGTTAAGTTCAGTCGATGAAAAAGGCAACACAAAACACCAAATGGACAAATGAGAATGGGGAGACCAACAGTTAGTGCATTTCGCCAATCGGTCTCAATCAACAGCACCACATCTTGGCCAAATGAAAGCTTGAAGAACAAACCATTGAACTTAGGTTTGTGTTTCTCACATATGTAATTTGGAATTACTTTTACTAACAAAGTTACATTCAAAGGGTTTGATTCACTTTACCTATCAACGATCAACTCTCGAACTTTCCTTGAGAGGCTCCCTCACAAGCCATACCAAATAATGCTCCCAAAGGGCAACACTAAAGAATGCATGCCATAGGCAATTCCAAAGAATTCCCCAACAAACAATGCTGAATAAGAATGCCTCTAATGAACAATACCAAATAATGCTCCCGTAGCTAATGTCAAGAAAGGCCCCCCAAGACAATGCAAAAGAACACAACCCAAAAGCCAAGCCAAAAAACACCCCCAATGGGCATTGCCAATAGTCATCCATGAGACATTATAAACTTCCAAAGAAGAATAGACAAGTGACAAGAAGGTGTGTAGGTCTAGGTCAATGACAAATGTTCTTGGAGACGGACCATTTTAGATATCTATATGTTAATGTAGTTTATGTAATGTACTCGTGCTATTCAAAATGTTGTCATTGTTGCTTTTAAATTTGGAATGGTTAAAATATTACTGTTAAGTAATAAAAAATGTGAACCATTATTACTGTTCAATGTGTCGGCTTGCTTGTCAAAATTTAAATGAAAATGTGTCATGGTGACATATGCATGCCTCTTGGGGATAGGAGTCTTAATCGCCTGGCCACTAAATGAAGGGTTGTGCCTTTGGTGAATTAGAAATATTTTCAATGTATTCTTATGATTAGAAAAGTTGTGACTTCTCACAAGTGCCATTTTATTTTAGTTGTGACTTTTCATAAGCGTCTTTTGATTCTCTATAAATAAGGAACCACATTCACAAATTTACTAACTCCAAATTCTCTAGAAAATTGGACAAACACTTCCTGCTTCATTTTTTCCTTTTTTCTTTGGCCTTTGGCTATTTTGTATTTGGTTAATGGGAACCAATTTTGTTGTATCTTGGAAGTAGATTGTCAAAAAGTCCAGTGCATGTTAAGATTTGGAGGTGGCGGAATTTACTCTAAAGAAAGCGTCCATCACAACATGCCTTAACACTTAGTTCTCTCTTTCTATTTTGTTCTAGTTATTTTTTAGAGTTTTGCTACATACAAGTAAAGTCGCGTACTAATCTGCGTACCAATACTGATTTATTCATACTTAAAATTTAAATTAACACTGTTTTCAATAAAATTTACTTTTTGACCAATCACATCAAATTAGTTCGCAGATTAGTGTACAATTGTGCTTGCAACTATATTTTTTCTATTTTTTATTCTCTAGTCTACAAAGCGTATGCAAATATTTTTTATTATCCATACTTTTCCCAACAATCTTAGAGTAGAACTTCTCTTTATTAAACTAGAGGTCTATTGTTAATTATTTAGTTTTCACCATGACTTCTAACAAGTCTATTGCACCCAAGAATATTGGAGGAGTATATTTTGAATGTTGGCAAGAAAAGATGAAAAACTTTCTTACAATATGGATTATATATTGCTATCGAAAATGATCCTAATTTTGATCATTTACATGAACCCGCATGTATTGCTAAATTGCAAACATTCAAAGAAAAAGATAATTTGTGTAGATGTAGAATTTTGAATTATTTAAGTGATACACTTTTTGATGTTTGCCTACACATTAATTTGCCAAAAAGATTTGGAATGCTCTTGATAAGAAATATGGTATACAAGATGCTAGAATGTATGAATATACTGCAAACCAATTTCTTGGCTTTAAGATGGATGATTCAATATTTGTGGTAGAGTAAGCCCATGAGTTAACTATCCTTTACCATGAATTGGCCAATAGGAAATGGGTATTACCTACTGTCTCCAAGTTGCTTGTACAATAAACAAGTTGCCTGCTTCATGAAAAAATTTTGGTCTATCCCTTAAATATAAGATTGAAGATATGACGATGGAAACCTTGATCTCCACCATTAGGATCCAAGAACAAACTTGAAAAATGATCTTGTCTCACCGTTGGTTTTTGATTTCCAGTCTAAGCAAATATTTTAGAAAGCCATAGAACACATAGAAACTCATTACACCATATGTCCAAATTCAATAATGGTAAAACTAGTTATGGGCATGACTTAAAGTCCTATATCAACAAGGATGATAAGAGATCAATTTGTTTTAACTATAAAATCTAGGTCACTTGGCCAAAAATTGTGGCCATAAGATGTGACGCCCCCAAATCCCCACGTCCGTACATGGGGAAATCGAGACGTCCGGATGGAGACAACCCGGGTCACCATCCTATTGACGGGTGCCGAGTGTGTGCAAGGCAACATATGTGTACAAAGAAACACGCAGCGGATAACGAAAGTCATAACTAAGTACCAGAATTTTTCTTAACGTAATACAAGCTGTTTAAAACGTACATAGATAAAATATTACAAAACACAAATACAGTTTTAAAACCATAAAGAAAAGCATAACATCAGCAACCCGGCGGAGCCGCATCCTCAGTCTCAGCGTCCTCCTCCTCATCCTCATCTCCTGCACCAAAAGCTACGGAACCATAAATGGTACCGCAGGTAAGTAAAACCCAAACACTACCAGATAATAACACATATAGAACTCAAACAATATGCATGAACCATGCCCAATGCACAAAACCCAAAGACACAGTTTTCCACACACGCCAAAATCACATTTTTTATCTGTATGCACCATGACCTCCCCTAGGGGTCATCCACACCCTGGCTCCAGTGCCACACCGCAGAGTACCACCACGCATGTGACACCTAACGAGCGATGCCCAGTTCCGTGCCCCGCACGTTCGTAGCCAACCATCCTCTAGCCCTCACCAGCGAAGGGCCACGGAGTCGGTGCGTAGAGCGATGCTCGGTTCCGCGCCCGGCGCATTCGTAGCCAAGCAACCCCTAGCCCCCGCTCCCGTCGTCTAGCGACAACTCAGGGGACATCACTCAGTTTATTCCGCTCCCGAGTGACCAGAGGAGCTCCACCGGGATAATACCCCATCTCGGCTTGGGGTCGTGATACACACGCACCCGTAAGACCACTTACGCCAATACACAGGCTTTTCACACATAAACAAAAACACACGTGCATGCACCATGTAATGCCATATCAATGCATAATAAGATAACCAACCAACATAAGTCAATAAAACAAGCAACTCCGTCCTCCATCCATCCGACCCCCGAACTCCTCGGACTCAGTCCGGAATCAGTCAACCAACAACAAATAATTATTGAATGAGCAATATATATTTAAATCTGAAAGTAGGGTTTGGAAAATACTTACAGCGCTATACGGTATTTTTAGAAAGCTCGCGGCGTTGCAAACGGCGGAGGAAAACCAACGTAACAGTGTATTTTACACTGTGTCCGTGGGTAATAAATTACCCATTTTTGAACGGGGACAAACCAAAGCATGAAATTGATAGGGAATGGTCTTGAGATATTTATGAAGCTAAGGGAAACGAGTTTTGGCCGTGGGTGGTGGTGGAAACGGCGGTCGAAGGCCAAAAAGGGGCTGAACGGAGTTGAGCTTGTGGGAGCTGCTCCGGCAACGGATCGAGGCCGGAAATGGGTGGTTTAGGTCGGAAAGAGGTAGGGGAAGAAGCTGTGAAAAGATGGTAGTCGGAGGTGGTGCGATGGCGCCGGAATTGGTGAAAAATCGTGTGGCTTGGCGGAGCTCGTGGTGGCTAACGGTGGCTCGGATGGAGGTGAAACTTGGTGGGGATGTTCACCGGTGAGAGGGGAAGAAAACTGGGTGGGTGGTGTAGGCCACGCCACCGGCGAGCGGCGGTTCTGGGCTGCGAAAGCAACCGGCGACAGGGGCAAAAACAGAGCAGGTGCAGCGACTTCCGGCGGCTCTCGAAGGCTAACGGCTGGTCCGATGGCTCTGAAAATTGGTGGGGATGATCTCTGGTGGAAGGGGAAGAGAATGGTGGTGACGGTGCACTAAACGGTGGCCGGACGGCGGAGAACTAGCCGGTCAAAGTGGCGGCGACGGGAATGAGAAAAAGGGGCAGATGTGCGTACGTGGGAGAGGAGGAAAACGGGAAGAAGAAGAAGAAGAAAAGAAAGAAAAGAAGAAAAGAAAAGGAAAAAGGGAAAAAGAAAAAGAAAAGAAATGAGGTACAATCCTCACCTCTGGAGTCCAACAACTGATCCAACGAAAATAAGTTTAAAAGCAATAAAACTAAGAAAATATTTTAAACACAACGTAAAGCTAAAATATAATAATTAACTAGTAAAAACAAACTATTTAATTTTAAATCCAAAGACAAGCTAAAATAAATTAAACAGCAATTTAAATTCAACAGCAATTAAAATCCAATTAAAATCCGATAATTTAAAATAAAAGAACTATTATATTAATTAAATTAAAATATTCCTTCAGTGAAAATACACGTAAAAACGGGGTGTCACATAAGAAGAAGAAAAACAAAGGCAAAGAACAACCAAGATTGCCTACTCACATGTACCAAAAATTATAAACTTATTAAATCTCTCTATGGTTTAAAGTAAGCCCCTAAACAATGACACCAAAAATTTGATGGAACAGTTTTATCTTATGAATTCACCATCTACTAAGGAGGCTAAATTAATAGCCTTGGATATTACCGGATATGATGAGGTAGAGTGGCTTAAGAATTTATTATCAGAAATCCCACTAGCTAAAAAGCCAATGCAAACTATTCGTGTTCTTTGTGACAATCAGGCTGTAACAAGTGTTTGTAATAATAACACTTTAATCATAAGAGGAGACATCTAAGTATCAGACATTCTACGATAAGATACTCGATAAAGAATGGATACCTAACTTTGAAATTTGTAAAGTCAAAAGATTGCCTAATAGATCATTTGACAAAAGGAAAGGGGTTGAAGGAGTCACTAGATAGCTCTATTAAAATTATATTATTGACTAGGGTGCGAGTGATACAAATACAATGGCAAAGGAAAAACTAAATGCTTTGAATGAGTCCAAGGCTAAGGCGGGGTATTGAATTGCATGTACCCTTGAAGGACTCGCCTATGTGAGTGTGACTGTAGGGTTGCAGTCTATGGTAATTGGATTAATTCCTAGAGTGCTCATGAATACAAGATACGATACACGACCTTTATGCACCACCTTGATAGGAACTTGTGTGGTGTGAAGAAACCTGAGTTAAAATATTCTGGTTCAAGACTTGGTTCACCCTAGATCTTTTAGATGGAAGCACGTTAAGACTAGGTACAAAGCTACAACCTACCTCATTCAATGCATATACTTAGCCCAAATAAATTCCTTCTATTCTATCTTTTAAAATATTTTAATCAGACGGGAGATTGTTTTTTTTTTTTTTTTTATAGAAAATAAACATCTTTATTCATTAATGGAAGCATTACAAAGATAAATCAACCCAAATAGCTTGGGATATACATTCTGGAATGGAATCCCACCAAAGAGCTATATCATCAAGATGCCATGCAAATTTAGCTAAAGCATGTGCTACACCATTTGATTCATAACCTCTATGTTGAACTGACCAATTAGGATGGCTGTTGAGAAGAGGGTACCCCACAAAGTTGAAGATCCACCATGCTTTTTTAGTTCATCAACTACAAGAAGTGCATCACTTTCAATTTGGAGCTCAGCAAGACCCCAAGGAATACACAATTGTATCCCTCGCAAGATAGCAAGTAATTCTATCTCCATTGGATCAGCAAGGGCATTTTTCTGGTTTACTAGCAGCAAAAAGCACTTGACCTTTATCATCTCTAAAGACCACACCAAGTCCAGATTTACATTGATCACTAAAAGCAGCTCTATCCACATTAAGCTTTAAAACGCCTACAGGAGGTGGCTTCCAACAACCACTATATTTCTACTTTTGCTCTTGTGCCTCTATTGCTGCCTTATGCTCCCAATATAAAGTCAAAGCATGTTCTATGACTTGACTAGGTGACAATATTTTGTTCTCATACATCTTTTGATTTCACCTATACCATAATCCCTAAGCCATCAGAAATAGCGTTTCTAACTCCCCTGCCTTTTTTCTTCTCATAATTGAATGAACCAATTGTAAGAAATCCACCCTGAAAGTTGAGTTTGTTAGGGAAGGAAAAAACTGAATCCAACTGTCACTAATTAGAGGGCAATAAATCAATGCTTGGTTTAAGTCCTCCTCTTCTTTTTGACACCAATGACAGCTTGCATTCTTAAGAACCTTTTGAGCTTTAAGATTATGCAGTGTAGGAAGAATATTGTTACATACCCTCCATGCAAAAACTTTAACTCGATAAGGTATATTTAATTTCCATAACTTCTTTCATAATAGCTTTTGTTCTGCAACACTTGAACTCTCAACCCTCTGTCTATTTGTTTCCACAAAGAGGAAAAAATTATAGGCACTGTTAACACTATACTTCCCACTTTTCTCAAGCTCCCATACCAATGTATTAGGTACATTCTCAAAGGGCAATCTGATACAAAATACCCCATTGATCTCCCTCGCTGGTAACAAACTTCTTACCTTCTCCATATCCCATCCTCTGGTATTATTCATCATCAAAGAAACCACAAAATTTCCCATCTCGTAATCTGTATTAGTAGCAACTGTAGTAGGGACAAGAACCAACTTGTGGTTTGGAAGCCAATAATTAGTCCAAATATTAATAGACATACCATTCCCTAAACGCCACCTGCAGCCATTAAGTAAACTTGTTTTAGCTTCCCAGATGCCTCTCCAAACAAAAGAAGGGGCGCCACCTAACTTAGAGTCTTTAAAACTAGATGTTGGGAAGTATCTAGCCTTAAAAATCCTATGAAGTAGAGAGGACTCCTCTACCATAATCCTCCATCCTTGCTTTGCTAAGAGGGCCATACTAAAAATCTGCAAGTTTTTGAAACCCAATCCACCACTTTGCTTTGACTTACACATTTTCTTCCAGCTAATCCAACATATCTTTCTTTCATCAGTTTTCTTACCCCACCAAAGCCTAGCCATCAAACCTTCCAATTCAGAACACAAGGATTTTGGTAGCTTAAAACAGGTCATAGTGTATGTGGGTATTGATAGTGTCACAGCTTTTATCAAAACTTCCTTCCCCCCTTGAGATAGTAGCTTTTCCTTCCATCTTTGCATTTTGGCCCAAACTCGATGCTCTAAAGATGAAAAGGCTTGATATTTACCTTTTCCAATCATTGGTGGAAAACCCAAATACTTGTCATATTGCTGGAACTGTTGAACTCCCCAAAACTGCATAATCTCCTCCTGTTGAGACTGGTGTACATTTTGACTAAGCACCATTGATGTTTTTCACGATTAATCTTCTTACCAGAAGCTTTCTCATAGATATCCAGATTGTGTTAAAAATTCAAGCAAGTTTGCAAATTTGCTCTATAGAAAAGAACACAATCATCTACAAATAACAAATGATTTAACTTAGGAGCCTCTCTACAAACTCAAATCCCCTCTGACTAGTGATGTGTATTAGCCTGGTCCAACAGAAGTATGAGACCTTTAGTACATAAAAGAAAAAGATAGGGTGAAATTGGATCACCTTGTCTCAATCCACGGATGGAAATATAGGTCCCTTAGACTCTCCATTCACAAGAATAGAAAAAAAAAATTGACTGAACACAAGACATCAACAGTTGCACCCATTTTTCACTGAATCCCATCTATTCCATCACTTTTTGCAAAAATCTCCACTCGATCCTATCATAGGCCTTACTCATATCCAACTTCAAGGACATAAAGCCATCCTTTCCTCTTCTCTTCCTTTTTAGAAAATGGACCACCTCATAAGCAACTAACACATTATCCGTTATTAATCTACCATGAACAAAAGCTATTTGTGAAGGTAAAATCATCTTCAGTCTATTAGCTAGAATCTTTGAAATCAACTTATAGATCACCTTACAAAGGCTTATTGGCCTATAATCAGACACTAGCTCAGGCTTCTTTTTCTTTGGTATCAAAGTGACAAAAGTTTGATTAATGTCAGATGGGAATTGACCATTATTCAAAGCATGTAGAACTGAATCAGTGACATCTTTACCAACCACAGACTAGAAGTTTTGATAAAAAAGAGAAACCATATCATCTGGTCCAGGTGCCTTTGTTGGGTGCATCTCATTTAAAGCCTTCTTCACCTCTTCTTCTGTGAAAGGCATATCCATCTGCTCCACCATGTCAGTGGTTAATCCACCTACCAAACCTTGCAAAAAATTCTTACTTCCAATATCATCAGTAGCTTTAAAGAGAGTATTAAAGTAATCAAGGATGGCTGCATCTTTGCCTTCATCTGTCTTCCAAATTCCATTCGAATCCTTCACCCCTTTGATCCAATTCTTCTTCTTTCTCTGTGTTGCCTTATGATGGAAAAATCTTGAATTTTTATCCCCCTCAGCTAGCCACAAATTCTTGGATCTCTGCCTCCACATTACTTGACTTCTCGCTAACCACTTTTGAACCTCATTTCTGGCATCTTGAAGCTTCTGCTTGTCTTGAGATAAAGGATCTGCCTGATGTGCAATATGAAGCTGTTCTTTTGCCTTACTTAAACTCCTATGCACATGTCCAAAGCTAGTTTTATTCCACACTGTAAGCTTCTCACCACAATGTTGTATTTTCCTCATCACAATTCTCAATTCTTTCCTTCCTTCAATGCCCCTCCAAGCTTCTTGAATAACCTGTTTGCAGTCAGTAGCATCAACCTACATTGCTTCAAATCTAAATAATTTCTTTCATGGACCTTGCTTAATCCCTTAAGTTACTTCAAAATTATAAGCACATGATCAAAATAAGCAATGACACCATGATTCAAATAAGCTGTTGGATAACAAGTATGCCACTTTAGATTTGGTAAGAATCTGTCCAGTCTTTCACTAATGTAGTGTCCCATTTCTCTTTTGTTACACCAAGTAAAAGGATTACCATTAAAACCCAAATCATGTAATTGACACTCTTCAATAACATCTCTAAATGCCTTCAATTGTCTATCTGGTTTATCTCTTCCTCCACTCTTTTCAGCATTGCTTATAATCTCATTAAAGTCTCCCAAAAGCAACCATCCTGTATCACTAAGTACTTGTAATGACCTCAGTAAAGTCCATGACTCATGTCTCTTACTCACATATGGATGACCATTAAGGCCAGTTAACCACCATGGATCAACATTCTCATCTTCCTCAGTAACTTTAGCATGAATGTGGAACTTAGAAAAAGTCTGAATTTCTACTTTGAACTGCTTCTTCTAGTAAAGAGCAATACCTCCACTCTTACCTTCACAGCTAATAGCTAAACAACTATGAAACCCCAACTTATACTTTAACCTTTCCATTACTCGTGCATGTAATTTTGTCTCTTGGAGAAACAAAATTTCAGGAACTTCTTTTCTGACCAAGTCAAAAAGGGCCTACACTCCCAGAGAGTTCCCAAGCCCATTGGAGTTCTGACTCACTCAAAAATGAGTAGCACTAAAGCTATCCTAAGTGCAGGAGGATGTCGTGTAATAATTAGGAATAAATTCCTAGATCGTCTCCTCAGGGAAAATTACTTAAAAATCAAACTCGTTGAAAAGGGTGAAAAACTTCACAAAGAGAAAATAAAATGATGGTATGTGCAATAAATGGAAAGGATACTAGTCATGGACTAGATTCATGTGATTTTGATTGTCAGATTGGAATGTAAAGGACTAATAGATTAAACTCAGAAATTAATAAAACTAAATTAAGAATTAAACTAAATTAGGAAGTAATTGACAAAACATGCACTGAAAATTGAAAAACCCCAAAATCAATGTTCTAGGGTTCATCATTGTATTCAAATCACAAATTCTCAAATTAAACCACGTAATTGTAATCACTATTAAAATAAAAGCTTAACAAAACGATAAAAATAAATAACATGAATTAAATGAATAACAAATAAATTACTCAAACGTCTAAATCAAAATTCTCCAAAATAATTCAGAAACTCAAAACTGAAATGAAATAGCAAGTAGGGAATTGAAAAGATCAAGCCAATTGAATGGAGATGAAGATTCGAAGCGGTGGAGGAGGCTGAGCTACAGTGGCAATTGGACCCCTCAAGGAGTTGTTCAATCTGCTGCAGTGTGAGTGAATGATTTAGTGGAAATTGTGTAGCTGCGTGAATGATCGATTGTATGAATCCTCCTCTCCGAATCTGAATGAAAATCAATGGAAAAATAATGAATTCTAAGTGTTTCTCTACTTAAAACCGAGTTTTCCAGCCAAAGGTCCGTCCTAAGATGTAAAAAAAACATATATATACTCTGATGGCAGAATAAACCCTGATCTGTAAAATACGATATTCGCTCGAGCGGAGTGTCGAGAAAACATCGAGCGTTTGACTCTGTCTGAATTCGCTCGAGCGGCCTGTTGAGCGAACATTGAGCGTTCGACTCTGCCTGAATTTGCTCGAGCGGCCAAATGCCTCCACTCGAGCGATCTCTTTTCCCGCAACTCGCTCGAGCCCACTGTCGAGCAGAAGTCGAGCACTTGAATCTGCCTGACTTCGCTCAAGCGGCCAGAAGCCGCCGCTCGAGCGATATGTACCATAATCCATATTAATCAACAGTTGATAAAATTAGAACAGAAATTCATGCTTTTAATCAATTAAAATCACAACTTTGATTTATTCATTTTTTCATATAAAACCAATGATAAAGTAATGAAAGAATTAATATATATTGGTTCCAAAAGCATTAAAAATGCAATAATTCAGCTCAATCAAGTTCCAACTTATGAAACTCATTGATCCCAACAGAGCTGTTGAACAGCTACTGCCGATCCCAAAGTATTGTTACCCCTTCTTTCATGCCCACCCTTCTTAATACAACAATCTTGATCATTGAGAAAAGTGTTAAGCTTACCTTTCCTAGATGCAGAAAGATGTGGTGTATCCAAAGATATCTCTTCCCCTGATTGTTTCTTGTTTGATGACCCCTTCAATGTTACAGAAGAAAGAGTGATCAACCTTGCTTTTTGTTCCATATACTTCGAGTACTCCTCCCTTGCTGTTGTAAAGGAAATTGATGGGCCGCAATGTGTTCCTTCTCTATCCCACCATCAAGGCCTTTTGTACCAAAGTAGGCCTATTGTGTCCACCTGGAGCTACAACAATCCCATCTTGTAA
Source organism: Carya illinoinensis (assembly GCF_018687715.1). Classification (NCBI taxonomy): domain Eukaryota; kingdom Viridiplantae; phylum Streptophyta; class Magnoliopsida; order Fagales; family Juglandaceae; genus Carya; species Carya illinoinensis. Next base: position 2,063,380 of record NC_056763.1, read on the forward strand.
AACAGTAGGCCCACCAGCAGGCCCAATTGGTACTTCAAGATCTGAGCTCCCATGCCCCTCTAGCTTGCCTTCAGAGAGTGAGACATCTGTTTTTTCCGTTACAAGTTGATTAATACCTTCCATATCATAATATTCAGTAACCGCTTTGCCATTTATATTGTCTTTATCAGCAACAAAACCGAAAGCATTGATACCACCATCAATATGCATTGATGAGAGGAATATGCTATTGTTCATCTTCCCTACACCACCATGGTCAGTTCCATCACCGTCTGCCACCATGTTCTGATCTAGTTCTGCTCCTGGACTCTTGCCTCGTTCAGTTGAACTTTCCATTTTGATCTCCAACCTTCTCTTCATAGATGATTCTGCATGCAACCAGGTTCCAAATTGTGGTGATGAATCCTTCTCTAACTGACAACTTACATTCTCATGAATAATTCTACCACACGTGAAACAAAACTGAGAAAGTTTCTCATACTTTAAGAGGCTCCATATTTTTACTCCATGTAGTGTGAGAGTCCTTCTTCTAGCTAGAGGTTTTTTCAAATCTAACAGAATTTTGACTCTCAGACTACTACCCCATCCTACATTATCTTCATCAACCTCCACCTCCTCCACTACTCCAATTGTACTACGCAACCTTTCCCCACACTCTTTATTCATCCCCAACAACGAGAGATTATGGAACTGCACCCAAAAGGACGCACAATCAAACTTTAAATCTTGGACTGGTGTGGAGCCATCAAATGGATTAATGACAAACAACTGACCATCAAAAAACCAAGGCCTACCACTTTCTACTCTTTGTTTATCAGCATGATTAGCAAAGATCAAGATAAATGTATTTCAACCAACCTCCCTCAAAACTGCAAGTTTACTAAGACGCCAAATCTTGGCCAATGTAGACTCCACAACATTCTTCCCCAACTGTCTAGCACTACAAATTTTACCGATCAAACTGCGATCACCCTTTCGTCACCTCTGAACATGTAGCATCATCAATGACAATAGCAGCATCTTCCTCTTCATTCAAGTAAAGATTACCCCCACAATGTATGTAGACTTTCCATTGTACGGAACTAAAGACGTCAAAATCCAGCAAATGAACACAAGAAACTCACAACCACCTCTATTTGCTCAAAGAAAAGCTAGAGAGAAAATTAGAGAGCAGACTTTTTTAATGCCTGCCGCCCATCATGAATAATTATAATTGAATTATGGGAGATTGTTTGTTTTAAATTTAGAATGATTAAAATATTTAATCATTGTTCAATGTGTGGGTTCGGTTGTCAAGATTTAAATGAAAATGTGTCTTAGTGACTTGAACCAATGCATGTCTCTTGGGTTTGAAGATCTCATTTTGTGTGCGGTGAAAATGAGATTAATAAGAATCGGCATTGTTGTATCTTGGGATCAGTAAACTGTCAATAAGTCTGGTGCATGTTAAGATTTAGAGGCGGTATAATATACTCTAAAGAAAGTATCCATCATAATGTGCCACAACATTGAGTTCTCTCTCTCTAATTTGTTCTTGTTATTTTACTTATTCTCTAGTTTATAAGACGTATACACATATTTTATTATCCATATTTTTCCCAACAGTCTTTAGATGTGGATAGACTAGGCCAAGAGTTAACGTCAGTTATGGTTAGTTATCAAAGGTCTCCTGTAAGGGTATTTAACCGTTAGAGAGATAAAGAATTTGTAGAAGAAAATTATGACTATGTATTTCGTAGAGTGGCTTCTCAAATGGTCAATGAAGTTCCGTTATAGTATTAATATTCTAATTTTATGTTGATTGACCCTTTTCATGACAAAGAATATTGAGGGAAAAAAAAAAAAAAACCTCTCATCTTAAGCACTGTATTATTCCACTTGATTAAATAAAGAGAATTTTCGATTGCAAGAAAGCCCGCTCCGGAAACGAAGAAGCTAGTTCCTTAATAACTGTTTAGTTGGGTCTACATGTTTAGTTTCCACTCCAAGCTTTCCGTCTAGTCTCCACCCCCCCCCCGGTCAACTTGAGGGGGCCGGGTATTAAGGATAGTTTCCACTCCAAGCTTTCCGTCTAATCTCCCCCCATGGTTCAGAAAATCACGTAAAGAATCCTCAAGTCAATGCAGCAAGGCTAATGAAGAAGGAAATCAATATTTAATCAATACCTTTGGGTATGACTTTTGAGTTACTTTAGAATATTATGTCAAAAAGCCTCTCGATTGTAATCTGTAATATAAATAGTGCAATATTAACCCTACCGCAAAAGCATGCTGGATAGAATCTCATCTCTTGTGTTATTACTTTTCTGCACGCACCAAGGTCTGCAGACATTGTCAATAATGAATCAGTCTTTTAAGGACACCCTGTGATCTATGGTTGAGAAGCTTGACAATGAGCAATTAGAAGAGATGGCAGTGGTTTTATGGAAGATATGGAAACGTTTTAGACACTAAGCGTTTTACACTTATTAAACGTTTTAAACTAATTAAACGTTTTAGAGTTATTAGACGTTTTACAAATTCAGGTACTTATCATCGTCCTACTCATTTGCAGGTAACCTAACTTCAAATGCAAATTCAGTGGATATGCAAATGTTATGTCAGGCTTGTCAAGGTAAATATAGGCATAAAGGTAGATCCCTCCGTGTCTGTCATCTCAGGCTCGTCAAGGCCGTAAATATGGGCATAAACGTTTAATAAATGTATTAAATTTATTATTTAATATTTGCAAACTTTTTTTAACTTATGAAACGCTTCATACTTATTAAAACTTTTAGACTTATTAAACGTTTTTTTAAACAAACTCATTTCGGTAGAAAATATCAGTAGAAAATAGTCATTTTCATAAGAAATAACTAGCCACAATTATGCAATTTTCTTGTAGTGGGTCTAATTGGACATCCAAAAGATCTAGGTAAGAAAGTTTAGAATTCGATGATGAATTCTCTCCAACTTAATGAGAATGGTGCAGATCCAAACTGATATAAAATATCATCTACTTTCTCCAAAATCATTCAGAATAATATCAGTTATTTTCTTTTAAATCATATATTTATGCTTATTATTGCCTTGTTAGTAAATATTTGATTTCAAGTTTGGAAGTAATTCTGATTTTCATTTTGACCAAAGTTTTGGTAGAATTTTTTTTATTTATTTATATAGTAATTTAGATCTTTCCAATTTTGGAAAACCTTCATAATTTTGAATTTTGCAGTTATTTAAGTCCGACTTGTAGGCTCCATAAAACAATTTCAAATTTTACTATTAATCAATATTATTCAGAATTTTTTGTGTTTTGGGAGAATTCTCTTGTTTTCCCCATCTCGATTATATGTTGAAACTACTCCAATATCAGTTAGTCATCACAGTCAACATTTGATTTCTTTAGTAGCATTTCTGATATAAATATTTGCGAAAGGCATTGAAATATGAATAGTGATCTTATGCATGATGCGAGGCTTAATTATTATTACCGGTTTCAAATTTTCATAGTGTGGTCGTTGGTAAAACAGTACAGAAATTGACATGATGCATTCATGAAAGAATAATCGGCCATTTAAATATAATCATGAGAAATAGATCATGGTCAACAATGAAACTATTGAAAAATAACGTACTTCCTAACCTTATAACAAAATTCAATATTCTACGACAGACCCATATTGTTAAACATTATTAGCATCACCATCGCTTCTCGTGCACCAACCCATCAAACCTTAGCACTGAGTTGGCTTACAGGTATCCACCCCATATATGGCATTGAAGCCCTAAGAGTTAATATTAGTATCTGCTATTGGAAGATCAGAGGTAACATGTCGTGTGTACCAAGCGAACACTGTTGTTTGTAAACCGACTATACTAATTATTCTCCAGGCATTTGATCGAGAGAATATTCCTCAAGATCAGGCATGCCCATAATCATTCGTTGGAGAATTTATCCATTTGAAAATGTAAAGAAACCAAAATAGCACACTATCAATTAATTCGAAATTACAAGCAAAAGCACTCCCAACATAAAAAGTAAAAATAGAGAAAATCCCAACAAAACAAGCTGCTTTACACATCATGACCAGAGCATTAGAATCAGAAACTGATTCATGCTTGATAATTATGCCAAACACACCTAATTTAAACACACCTAGTTTGAAGCTGGGAAGATAGATGCAAGGAATTCCTCGTCCTCCTTGAAAATCCACATGTCCTTGGACTTCATTACAAACCCCATTGCTTCCTTATTAAACTCAAGGACGAAACACCACTTTATCAACTCAAAGAGTGCGCCAATATGATCATTGTTTTCCCATAACAAACCCTCGGATATTGCTTCAAAGAAATATGTAGCGTACTCAATCATTTTCTTGTATCCACTGGATCTATACAACTTTTGTGCAAACAACTTTGAGATCTCTCTGTGACGCCCCCAAATCCCCACGCACGGACACGGAAAAATCGAGACGTCCGGATGATGACATCACGGGTCACCACCCTATTGGCGAGTGCCAAGTGTGTGTAAAAGCAACAAATGTGCATGAAGAAACACGCAGTGGATAACGAAAATCATAACTAAGTACCAGAATTTTTCTTAGTTTAATACAAAGTTGTTCAAATCATACATAATAAAATATTACAAACTACAAATATAGTTTCAAAGCCAAAAAACAAGACATTAACACCAACTCAGAACTCCGGCGGAGCCACATCCTCGGGCTCAGCCTCCTCCTCCTCGAACTCTGCACCAAAATCTACGGAACCAAAAATGGTAAAGCAGGTAAGTAAAATCCAAACACCACTAGTTAAAAATATATTATAACTCAAACAATATGCATAAAAGAATGCAACGCACATGTCCCATAAAAGCCACATTTTTCCACGCACGCCAAAAACCCATTTGGCCCAAAACATATCCTTTAAACATAATCTCGCCATTATCCCCAATAATGGCTCAAAGCCAGACCGTCAGAGTACTGTAGGCGGGAATCGCAGGCGGGACTCTACCACCATCCCTGCTCACCACCGTCCCTACGCGTGCATCATAAGCGAGAATCACAGGCAGGATTCTATCACCGTCCCTGCTTACCACCATCTCTACACCACGTACACCGCAGGCGGGAATCACAAGCGGGATTCTACCACCGTCCTTGTTTACCACCATCCCTACGCGTGCACTGTAGGCGGGATTCTACCACCGTCCCTGCTTACCACCATCCCTACGCCGCTTGCCTCTGACTCAAACCAGTCAAACCAACCGTTCAAATATACCATAAATCATTTCCCACTTGCAAGTCCAGTTTTCAAGTTCTAACACATGTACATGCATGCAACTACACGAAAATCCAGTTTTTCCATTTTAAACATGAACATGCGTGCACTATACAATACAAACATCAAGGCACAAATATCTCAAACAAGAATCAATATCAACCAAATAACTTCATCCTCAATCCATCCGACCCCCGAACTCCTCGGACTCAGTCCGAAATCAACCAACCAACAGATAAATATTTATTGTAAAAGAAAAATATATTTAAATCTAAAAGAGAGTTTGGAAAATACTTACAGCGCTATACGGTATTTTTTGAAAGCTCGCGGCGTTGCAAACAGCTGAGGAAAAGCAATGTAACAGTGTAATTTACACTATGGCCGTGGATAATAAATTACCCACTTTCGAACGGGGACAAACTAAGACCCAAAATTGATAGGGAATGGCCTTGAGGTGTTTATGAAGTTAAAGGAAGTGAGTTTTGGCTGTGGGTGGCAGTGGAAACGGCAGTGGAAGCGGAAAAAGGCCTAATCAGAGTTGAGCTCGTGGGAGTTACTTCGGCAATGGATCGAGGCCAGAAACTGGTGGGTTAGGTCGGCAAGAGGTAGAGGAAGAAGCTGTGAAGAGGTGGTGGCCAGAGGTGGAGCGACGGCGCTGGAAAAGCTCAAAAACCGTATGGCTTGGAGGAGCTCGTGGCGGCTAACGGTGGCTCGGATGGAGGTGAAACTTGGTGGGGATGTTCACCGATGGAAGGGGAAGAAAAATGGGTGGGTGGCCGCCAAGCGCCAGTTCTGGGCTGAGAAAGCAACATGCGACAGAGGGGGAAAACAGGGCTGGTGCCGTGACTTCCAGCCGTACGTGGTGGCTGGTCGGATGGCCCTGAAAATTAGTGGAGATGATCACTGGTGGGAGGGGAAGATTTTGGTGGGGGCGGTGTACTACACGGTGGTCGGACGGCGGCGAACTGGGCGGTCAAAGGGCCGACGACGGTAAGGAGAAAAGCAAGAAGTAGCACGCGGGGAGAGAGAAAACGGGGAAGAAAAGAAGAAGAAAAAGAAAGAAAGGAAAGAAAAGAAGAAAAAAAAAGGAAAAAGGGAAAAAGAAAAAGAGAAAAGAAAAGAAATGAGGTCCAATCCTCACTCCAGAAACCAAAAACTGATCCGCCGAAAACGATTATATAATTAAATTAAAAACAACTCCTTCATTGAAAATACACGTAAAAGTGGGTCATCACATCCTCTATTCCAACGTATCATTCGGCTCCTTTCAATTCCAAGACTTCCTTTGAAGAAAGTGATAAAGTATACTAGGGGTGCTACCCGCACCATACGGTGCTGGGTAGACCCCTCCCAGTCCCCTGCCCCCGCATGGGGCGGATGGAGAATTCCCTCCCCGTCCCCCGCCCCAAGTGTGCAGGGGCGAGGTACCCTATCCCGCATAATAGGGTGCGGATTGGGGGGCCAATCCGTCCGCCCCCCACACCCCTATTAGGCCTTCGGCCCAGAAGCGGTTCACCGCTGAAATGGGCCTAAAATGTCTCACAAGCTTTTCTTTTAGGCCTAAAAAAGCTTCTAGGCCATTTTTAGCCCATAAAATTATAAGTAAAAAAAAAATTTAAAAACCAGATTAAAAAAAAGTTACATGAATAAAAATTGATTTTATGGCTAATAATTACTAGTCAATCTAGTCTACTAAAAAAAAAAGTTACATGAATAAAAGTTACTAGTCTAATACCTAATAAACTAATAATAATAACTAAGCTATTACAAAATTGAAAGGCTGAACAATTATAAAATCACAAACATAAAAGTGTCTAAGAGACATTGTATCTACATTACAAATCATTGAATACAAAATATTAATAAATGATTCAAATTTTGAATATTCTAAAGAGAGAGTTGTGGCTTGTGTTTGACTGTGACACTTGGAGTTGCTAGGGCTTGTTGAGCATATATTCATATTGCAGTGGAGCTAGATGTCATCTCATGTGCTGGTATAAGAATTAATACTAAAATTAATACCAATGAAATCGAAATAAATATAAATAAATCAAAATAATAAAATAAAAATAATTACGAGGTGGTCCAAATCCAGACTGATCACCACCCTTCACCTCATCAGTCTCCTTAAAATCTAAAACATCTGGAACATGAATATCCTTTCCTATCATCTAACTCTGTGTGCATATCAATGCGTCAACAATTGTAGGAGACAATGAACTATGGAAATGATCCAATATGCGACCCCCAATACTAAAGGTTGACTTTGAGGCAACGGTGCTAATAGGGATTGCCAAAATACAGCTGGCAATCTTAAAAAGGATGGGATATTTCTTTGCTGTAGTCTTCCACCATTCTAATATATCAAAATTATCATCATCATCTTGGACCATATTCGCTGACAAATAGTTGTCTAACTTCAAAACCACCTCTGTAAATTGATGGACTAGTGTGTGATTATGTGCGAGGGTCTTAGTCCACAACATTCTACACTTCTTTATAGGAGGCCTGGTCACGATGTCTGTAGAAGGCGTTGGGGGTAGGTATATGTGTCTTGGATGCAGTACCACATTTAATTGCATTAAACTCATCATACAATTTAGTCAGGGTATCTTGGGCCATTTCACCAATAAGATCAGCCCATGCTTGATCATGAGTAAGTTCCAAACCATATAACCTGCCTGAAACTTTCAGACAGGGATCAAGAATAATAGCCACATATAACAAAATATTCATTCTACTCAAATCTCCCCAATACTTGTCATATTTTAGTATCATGGTCATTGTCATCCCCCTCATCCTTTCATTGGAATCCCTACGCATGTCTTCTAATTCTTTTTTCACCCTACATATTTGTTGACAAAACTCATGCGATATAGGGTACAAAGAACCAGATATATTCAATGTGACATCGTAAAAAAGTCCAAGAAAATCAACAAAAGTAGAAACTACCACCCAATCATCATCATTAGGCTTTCCCAATCCCCTGTGCTAATCAAAGTATTTGACATATTGGATGTCTTCATCACCCAATAATTAAAAGGCTACCTTATATTCTTGGGCCCTCTCCAACATCAAGAAGGTTGAGTTCCATCTGGTAGGAATATTAGTATAAAAACCCTTCTTCGATGTTATGCCCGCAGTCTTTGCAGCAATTTTGAATTTCTCCAATTTAGAAGAAGAATACTTCACAAATTTTACAGTCATTCTAACTCGTGCAACCCAGTCATCAATATCTTTCAACCCCTCAGTCACAATTAAATTCAAAATATGTGTAGCACATCTAACATGCAAATATTCACCACCCAAGAATGTCTTATTTTCCTCTTTAAGATAATTCTTTAGATATCCCAAGGCAACATCATTAGACGGCGCATTATTAACCGAAACAGTCAAAACTTGTGCCAACCCCCACTCTTTTATTGCGGCCTCCAAGGCCTTCCCAATCGTGTCATCCTTATGATCAGTTATTTGACAAAATTTAATAATATTTTTGTGAAGAATCCAATCAGAATCAACAAAATGCACAGTCAACAACATGTAATTCATATTTTGGATAGAAGTTCAAGTATCGGTAGTGAAACAAACTACCAAATCCTCCAATTGGCCTCTCAAAACATCTTTATCTTTTATGTACATTTTTTTAATATCCTTTACCATAGTGTGGCGAGAAGGAAGCATAAATCTCGGTTCCAAATCTTCAAATTCTTGGAATCATTTACCCTCCACAAACAGTAGCTCGTCCATGACAATCATAGGAGCTAACTTCCTCCGACACTAATCGGGATTATACTTCGTATACCCCTTCAATGTTGGACCATCGGCCCCACTACTCCCATCCGTCATTTTTCTTAATCTAATATCTAGTCTAGATTGACCATTCCCTACTAAGGATTTTAATATTGGACTCTTCTTGCATTCTTCCTCTAAATGGACGTTCAGCTGGGATGTATCATGTTTCCTATAGTGACATCCATATATTTTCCCACAATGATAACATTTAGCTTATAGGTTGTTGGCCTCACCACCCTCTAGTTTGGTAAAGTGAGACCAAACTATGGACACAGGTTTCTTGCCCTGTGTGGGCTTGGGGGCAGGGCACGGTGTATTCCTCGTAGGGGTAAGAGTAGGGTTAGGTTCTGGGTAGGGGTATTGACTAGGGTAAGAGATCTATCACTGAAATCCAGATCTATTTGAGAAGACATTCTTGATTCCCCGACACAATAAAAAATTTTCAAAATGCAATTCAACAAAAAAAAAGAAAAGAAGAAGGCATAGTGCAATCAAACACAAGACATAAAAAAAATGTAATACCAAACAATAAACAAGGCAAAGTGCAATGATTGAAACTAATTTAAAAAAGTTCACAATATTATTAAGCAACATTTTCTTAATCACTAAATAAAAAAAATTAAAAAAAATAATTGTAATTTTAAGTATTATGAATTAAAAGGGTAAAATTAAAAATGCATAAATATTTGTGAAAAAACATAAATATTAGTGGTATCTTAGAAAACAATAAATATTAGCATTAATGGTTAAATCGTGCAGTGGATGTTAAATCGTGCAGCTTTTTTATTTATTTAAATATTAGAATCATTAATTTAAGCACACGAAACTCAGCATAATTGTGCTAATATAAACTTCTAATAAAAGGGCTAACACATTAAACTGTAGGATGACAAAAAAAAAAAAAAGTAGTGTCATGAGACTTGGATATTTAAAATATAACACAACTCTATTTTTGTACAAATTTTAGTGTCATGAGACTTGGACATTTAAAATATAGTTCATGAGCATATGCTTCTTTTCAATTAAAACCCCTAAATGCAATTTAGGGTTTCTAATCCTAAATAAAATTAGGGTTCCAATCCAAAACCCTAAATTGATTTAGGGGTTTTATATTCCAATAATTGAAACCCCTAAATTAATTTAGGGTTCCAATCCAAAACCCTAATTGATTTAGGGGTTTTGAACTATTGACTTTTGAGTTTCCAATCTTAAATTAATTTAGGGTTTTCGAAACAATAAAAACTGCAAAAAAAAAAATCAAACAAATTCATAGAATCACAAATACACTTCAGTGGATACACATGCACAATCCACGAATCCACAACACACAAATTCACAAATTCCTATCCTCCATCTCTGATTCAACCCATCCTTCCTCTAATCTTCGATCAAAACTTTCAAAAAAAAAAAAAAAAAACAATGGAGAAGCTAAAACTGGGTTGCGGAGTGACTTACCTCTGCGACAGCGAGAGTGGATACTTGAAGTTGGATATCGTGCGTCCGGCGTCGTGCAAGTCTACGAGAGAGAGAGAGAGAGAGAGAGAGAGAGAGAGAGAGGAGTCTGAGAGGAGAGTGTTCGAGAAGAAAGCCAGAAAGGGGAAGGGGGCGCAGGGGAGAGTGTTCGAGAAGAAAGCCAGAAAGGGGAAGGGGGCGCAGGGGGGAGAGAAGGGAATAAAAAACTTAACGAAACGGCGCCGTTTTGTCATGTACAAAATGGTGTCGTTTCATCAATAAAATGATTTATATTATATTATTATATAATATATTTTATATATATTATATATACCTAGGCAGGGTGGGGGCTAAGCCCCTCCGTCTCCCACCTCCGCTGGGGAACTCCTATACAGGCGGGGGCCCCTGTCCCCCGCCCTTGCGGTGTGGATACCCCGCCCCACATATGAGGAGGTGGGGTGAACGGGGCAATGCAGCGGGCTGCAGGGCCCCGCTACCCACCCCTAAAGTATACTTTACATTGATGGGTTCGACTGTCTCTAGAAAATTTATATTCAGAAGCTCTTTAGCAGCTTCATGTCACTTCTCTGCTTCCATCTTCAGCACAAGATCTGCTAGAAAACAAAGGATGATCCTAACCAACCCTTTCTTAATCAAAGTATCCTTTGGATTCACTTGACTGAGTTGAGAAACATCCACCATTGATGCTTCTTCCTTCTTTACCAATTCAAATATAGTTCAAAGCCCAATTTTCCTGTACATTTCAAGCAACTTTGTCTGAGGTAATGAAGGCGAGCTTCGCTCAGGTTACCAGATCACAAATATGGGTCGAGGAGAAACATGTTCAAAAAGATCCTTCAGCAGAAGATCATTGGCAATGAAAACATCATGCTTGCCGAATAGTAAAATTCCATCTACATTTAAATCAACCAGTAATTTACCCAAATTATCAGTGAGAGTTCTCTCAGTCTTTCCACTCTAGTGCTTAGAAACATATACCCGTAACTTCATACAGTCTCCTTGTGATAGTTGGGATCTTGAACTTTCCCAAACCTTCCAAAGTTGGTAGTAATCTTCAACAGAGGAATTGTTTTTAACATTGACAGCCCTGGAGAGAGAGAGAGAGAGAGAGAGAGAGAGAGAGAGAGTAGGTTTTGGTCATAGTATTTTTCCAAAACTTGTAGGCGTGAACTAAAGAGATCATCCTTATCATGCAAAACACACTCTCCATGGCTGGCCCACTTTCCATTTTCAATTCCATTTAGGATCCAAATCCTCTTGGTTGCTTCAGTGTCCAACTCCCAATTAAATTCATTCAAGTAGTTATAAATTCGAAATATAGTGGAAAACTCATGATGGAAATCAAGGTGCCTGGCAATCAATGCACATCCTTTAATTACATCCACCATACCACCGTAACATGAATATAATTAAGCGTATTTTTTATTTTCTAATGTTAGAACCATAAAAACCTTCATCAAGAAAATGTCCATCTGTATGCTTCAAATGAGAGCCCCAAGTAGAATCGAACAACAAGCACTGATCTAGAGGCCTATAACCATCATTTGTCTTCAGCCATTTTTTAGAGATTCTTTTCCAAAAAGTGTCTAGAAATTTGTAACTCCCGTGATCATGCAATAAAATGTGGATGTATCAACATGGCAACCACATTTGCAAGGGATATGATGGAAGGGTCCTTAGGTAAAAAAGAGCATCACCAATAAGCATTCGAACATGGATACAATTTGCATTCAAATGTAATAAGTTTTTGTTAGAAATACTATATTAGAATGTACAGCAGAAGTGATATTACCTTGTTGGAAATATTTCGGATCTAATGCGGTTGTTCCACAGATTCTTCGGTGTTATTATTTATCCAAAATCCTCCCGGCGATGGTGGATTGTGCTACGTGATAATACCAAAACAACACCTATGAATTTCACAGCCTAGATACTAGGACTAGAGAGAACCATTTGAGAGAGATTGTTTGTGATTTCTACACACACACCTTCCAAAGGGGAGAGGGGCTATGTAATAGCCCCTCTACGTGTAACCCCTGGCTGGCCATTAAAGGGCTAGCCATCAAGGCTCATGAAGTGGTTTAAGAGTCACTTCATAACCTCCAAGAGAAGGTGAAAGGATGCCCACTATGGGTGTCCCTTGCTTACATCTCCCACTCGCACATAGTGGGTAAGACCCCAGGTCTACATCTCTCAATATGTTCTCAATCTTTTTCATACTAACAAATAGGCCATGTGATCATAGAACACATAAGTGTCATTTGCACGACAAGTAAAACCATGACAGAGAGAAATCACATGGTCAACTGAAAAATAATCAAACCACAACTCTCAAGTGAAGTTTTTAGGACCATTTCTCTCCGTGCGCATTCTCATATGTAGTAACTTTCCAAAACATGCTCTTTCCAAGAGACTTTGCTTTTATACATAAAATTCATTTACACAACCATGCAGTCTGTGACAACTCATCGCGAATCTCATTGATGTCAAACTCACAACATAAACCTTAGATTTTAGTCCAACTGTGACTTTTAAAAATCTACAAGATGACCTCAAATGTCATTTAGCAAACTTAATTTGCGACTTCAGAATTTCATATGAATCTCTTGTACTCAACAAAAACATGTGAGATAACCATCATTTATTTTTCTTTAAGGGTAAAGCGATTAGGGCCTTTGCCCACAAAGACAATCACAATAGTCTAGTCATTACTTTTAACGACAATTGCATCACAAACTTACTTAATCAAGTAAGCCATATTTACCCTCTAACAAAATCTTAACCACCAACTCCAATGAGCAAACCATAATGGAAACACCAAATTGTATACAAGGCAAAACCAGATTTTTTAGTATTTTTCATCTCATTAATTGTCTATGGATTTTGAACAAGAGCTCTTAGAAACTGTTTTTCTCATACACGGTCTCACAAGACGTAAAGTCTTAGCTACTTTTCATAAACTCATATCTATCACCTTGTAGTATGAAAAATGTCTCATTAGGTGACAATTAATAATTTAAGACCGCCAGATCATCATCTCTCTCAGTAGAGACTTATTTTTCTAAGACTATCAACAACTTTCAAAGAACCACATTTTATTCAATAGGTTGTTAATAAAAAATGACTAGGTACATTGGGTATCTTTGAATAGATGGTTCGTTTCGGCCGCATGTAAACAGTACCAATAGCATTCATTTGCTTTTTGTACCAAAACAGTATAAGCAATAATCATGCGCTCACAGTACTTTGCACCTAAATATCACAAAAACTAACCATCTAATTCTCCTCGAGAATTAGTTATTTGACTATTTCAATAAAAACTCCAACAAATGTGTGATCAATGGTTATTTAAAGGCAACTCAATTAGTACCAAGAGAAAAAATAGTGGAAAAAATCAGCTTTGCAACACTCATTGCAATTAGTCTTCTCTCTTTTCTCTCTCTAGGGGAAAAGGAGGTGAAGTGGGGTCCACCAAGATTCTAACAAAATTAGAGGTGGTGGGGAGTGGGATAGCATAACGGTTTTCTTTCCCCATCATAGGCTAGTGACAGAGAGAGGTGGTTTCTGGTGGTTAGTACGATGAGGATTTCGTTTCCTTGGGAGTGAGCTAGGGTGATTGATTCTGTGAGTGAGCCAAAGAAGTGGAGGCAAGATGAATGAGATTGAGGATTGCTGGAAGAAGTTGAGGTTGACGGAGGAGGAAGCTCTGAACATCGATCTTGCTCGTAAGAAATAAAGTTCAAGGAAGAGGTGTGTTTGGTAGGGAATGTCTAGATAGAGAGGAAAATCAATAAGGGGGTGGTTGAATCGGTAATGGCCAAAATCTGGAGGATCAATAGAAGAGCCAAATTCCATGCAGTTGGGCCGAATATCTTTGTGGTAGAATTTGGTAGCATAACAGATAAGCAGAGAATTTTGGATGGAAGACCCTGGCTTTTTGATGATCATCTGTTCGTGCTCTTGGATTTTGACGGTTGTACAACCCCACATAAGATGCAATTCAATGTTGAAAGATTTTGGATACAGATGTCTGAGCTACCTCTCAAATATATGAACAAAACAAAGGGGGAAATGGTAGGTGGCACAATTGGAAGAGTTATTGAGGTTGAGACAGGAGATGATGGGTGTGGGTGGGGGCTCTTTCTAAGGGCTTTAATTGAGATAGATATACAGAAACCACTAGCAAGAGGCAGGACCATAAATTTGATGGGGAGGAGTTACTAGATTCCTTTGAGGTATGGGAAATTGCCCTATTTTTGTTTTAAATGTGGATGTATTATGCATGATGAGATAAGGTGCAGGGGGAGAAGGAAGGAGAGGCTCAGTTTGGGGTTTGGTTAAGAGTAGGGAATAGATCGAAATCTAGAGATGGTTGGAGGAACATGGAGAGGACTATTAAAGTACCTGTAGAAGGAGTTTGTAGTGGGGATGGGTGTGAAGATGTAGGAAGGGGGGAAGATACAGAAAAAGAGAAGGGAGGGGTTATAGTAAATGAAGTAGAGTGATTCCCTGTCACTCAGGAGAGTGAACTTTTAAGTAAGAAAGACAGTGAGGAAAAAAAGGGGGAGGCAGTGAATGAGGGGTAGAGCAGGCTGAGAGAGAGATTCGGGCTTGATGTATCTGAGGAGGGTAAGGGAATTGGGGAAAAGAAGGGGATCTTACAACAAAATTCAGAGGAGTTTACTGGGGTGGACGTGAGCAGTGACCTGTCTGATATTGGTAAAAGAGGCAAGGGGAGGGGGGTATGGAAAAGAAGAGCAAGGGAGGCAAGGAAGAAGGGTGAGAGTCTCACTGAATCCTCATCACCTTTAAAAAGATTGTTGAGATCTGGGGTTGATAAAGAGGAGGTTGAGAGAGTAGACAAAAAATCTAAATTGATGGAAGGATGTGAACTTGAACCAAAGGAATGTAGTACAACTAATTTGGTGGTGGCTGTGATGCAACCCCACCTATCCTTATGAAAACCTTAAGTTGGAACTGCCGAGGGCTTGGGAACCCTTGGACAGTTCAAGATCTCTGCTATTTGGTGGAGGAAAAGAAGCTCAGTATAGTGTTCTTGATGGAAACAAAACTGAGAAAAGTAAAAGCTGAAAATTTAAGGAGGTTGAAGTTCGAGGGTTGTATGGTAGTTGAATTAGTAGGGTTGAAGGGGGGGTTGATGTTGATGTCAGACCATCTGGTAGATGTTAAGGTGGTGAACTATTCTGCATGGCACATAAGTGTCTGGATTAAAGAACTAGATGGTGAAGATAAATGGCTGTTAACATGCTTCTATGGACAACCAGACTCTAGTTTGAGGGAAGAAACATGGAGCCTATTAAGCTCTTTAAAGTCACAAGGTGATAAAGGATGGTGTGTCATAGGTGGTTTTTAATGAAATTTTAGCTCATGATGAGAAGTGTGGGGGAAAGCAAAAATCAGAAAGACAGATGGTCAGATTCAGAGAAGCGTTGGAAATGGGGGATCTATATGATTTGGGTTGGAAAGGGGATAAATTCACCTGAAGTAATAAGCATGAGAATGAGACTTTTACAAAAAAAAGGCTAGATAGGGTAGTTGTAAACTCAAAATGGAAGAAAAACCACGTAGAAGGGTGGGTGGAAATGTTGGAGGCCAGAAGCTCAGATCATAGGCCTATCTTGCTGAGTATGAACATGAGAGTAGCTTTGTTTGGTAGACAAAAGAGGTTGTTCAGATATGAGGCTAGCTGGGCTTTAGATGGAAATTGTGAAGAAATTGTTAAAACAATTTGGCAAGAGGGTACTAAGGATGGGAATTCTACCACGGAGCTTATTCACAAGCTGTCTAGAACTGAAGGTACTCTTTCGAGGTGGAGTAAACAATTGGCCGCCGATCAGAAAAAAAAAAAAAAAAAAAAAAAAAAAAATCATTAACAGATAAGATTGCTTTGTTGAGAGAGTTATAAGAAAAAGAAGGAAGCCATACTACTATAGCTATAAAAGACCTTCAAAGGGAATTAGAGATCATGCTGGTAAAGGAGGACCTAAGGTGGAGGCAAAGAGCCAAGGTGAACTGGTATCAACTTGGAGACAAAAATACCAAGTTTTTCCATTGTTGTGCAAACCAGAGAAGGAAGGTCAATAGGATTCAAGAAGTTTTTGATGAGATGCATAGAAGACACACTAGTCCTAAAGGTTTGGTAGGGACTTTCAAGTCCTATTTTGAGAGGTTGTTTTCCTCTTCTAAGCCTGGATGTGGTGAGATTGAGAATTTTCTGAAAAGTCTGGCACCTTCTGTTACCAGTAGTATGAATGAACAGCTTTCCAAAGTTTTCACTAGAGAGGAAGTTGAGGCAGCTGTAAGGCACATGGCTCCATACAAGTCACCTGGGCCCAGTGGATTTGGGGCCTGCTTCTACTAGAAATGCTGGCATCTTATAGGAGAAGGAGTCAACACTTCAATTATGGCCTGGTTAAATGGTAATTCTTTATGTCCACTTGCAAATTATACTTATATTACCCTTATTCCCAAGAAAAAAGATCCAAAATTGGCTAGTGATTACAGACTTATAAGTCTATATAATGTGGCTTATAAAATAATGGCAAACAAATTAAAAAGTGTGCTAAATGCTATTATCTCCCCTAACTAAAGTGCCTTTATTCCTGGGAGATTAATCACTAATAATATCATGGTAGCCTTTGAGGTTTTGCACACCATGAAAGTGAGGAAGAAAGGGAAAGCATGGTATATGGCCAACAAGCTTGATATGTCAAAAGCTTATGATAGGATTGAATGGCCTTTTTTGAAAGTTTTCATGGAGAAAATGGGTTTTTGTTCCAAACGGATAGAGCTCGTTATGAAGTGTGTGTCTTCAGTTTCATACTCAGTTCTTGTTAATGGTAAACCAGGAGAAAATATCATGCCAACGAGAGGGTTGAGGCAAGGAGATCGCTTATCTCCTTACTTGTTTATTTATGTGCTGAGGGGCTTAGCTCTTTGTTAAACAACTCAGACTAGAAGGGGGAGACAAGGGGAGTCACTGTCTCTAGGGGAGGGACTCAAGTAAACCATCTCCTTTTTATAGATGACTGCTGATGGCTTGCAAAATTTCATATTGCAGATTTTACAAGTTCGCTCGAGCGGAGGCTTTTGGCCGCTCGAGCGAATTCAGGCAGATTCAAACGCTCGACTGCCGCTCGACAGGGAGCTCGAGCGGGTTGCTGAAAAACGAAGATCGCTCGAGCGGAGACATTTGCCGCTCGAGCGAAATCAGGCAGAGTCGAACGCTCGATGTGCGCTCGACACCCCGCTCGAGCGAACATCGTATTTTGACAGATTTTAGGTTTTCCGCCGTGGGACCATATAAAAGGCCATTCTTCACTCTAGAGCCGCGGTTTTTGATGGGAGAACACTCTTTGGGAGAGAAAAACATAGCTAGAGGGATTCAAATCATTTGTTTTGGAGACGGAATTCCAATTTATTGCACGTACGTTGGATTCATACACGAGCACGGACGGTAGAAAGGCGTTGGATCGTTCTCTTGAGCTTTTGACGACCAGTTGAGGCTGCAAGGAGGATTTTTCAGTGTTTATTTTCTTCTTCCCATATTCTCAGAACAATTATGGTGAATTCGTTTATGTTGAATTCCAATTCTAGCATGAGCTAAATTTTCTTCTTTCTAGGAAAACGATGTAACCTAATTCCGAACTATGCTTGTTTGTCCATGCTAATTTAATGCAAATTCTCTCTTTGTTTATCTGATTTATTCTGAGTTTAATGCTTCTAATTAACTGGCCATTGATTAGATGATTATTAATCTTGTGATTTGCTATTGAAAGAGGGAATCATAGGGTAGATCTTGGATATTTCAGCATAGGTAAGTATAGAGCTCGAAAGACTTGTATGAACCTATGTAGTAATTAAATCATTGGTCTTATTGCGTTCTTGATTATTTAATTTGCATATTCTTGTGTGAATTGATAAACTAGAACCACTTCCAATTGACTATCGAAAGAGGCTTTTGGATGAATTAGAGATTTGCTAATAGACAAAAGAGGTTTAAGTTAAATTAGCTGGATGAGAAAAGCATAGTGAAGGATTATGGTGAAATCGGTTTCCTAGAAGTTTTCTTCCCTATTGAATTTGATCTTCAAACATCAGTTTTATATTCTAGCTTATTTCTCTTTGAGTTGATCTAGTTTTATTTGCTACTACAAAAACCTTAGCGATTCCTCTAGATAAAATTGAGATTAGTATAATTTTGGTATTTGGCAAGAGTAAGGTACCAATCCCTGAGGACGATACTCTTCTTATTACTTTACTATAAAACTACGATACTGTGCACTTGCAGTTTTGCACCGGTCAAGTTTTTGGCGCCGTTGCCGGGGCTTGGTTTATTCTTATTCTTTTTGTCAATATCGATACAAAGTAATCTTGGTTTTAATTTAGAATTTTGTTTTAATTTGTTCTACAGGTGTGTTTTTGACATTGGATGCGCCGTACTAGATCTCGTGACATTATTCCTGTTGATCCGGAGATTGAAAGAACTCTTAGATCACTAAGAAGAAATAAGATACTAGTCATGGCTGAAGAAGATCGTGAGGTACTACCACGCACCTTGAAGGACTATGTACGGCC